>NC_091935.1:34712892-34865392 GCF_041260155.1 Ptychodera flava
TCAAGTTACACCTCTGCCCTACATGTAATCCAGCAGAGCATTTAAAAACCGTTCATTACTTGCTGAACTTTGACACAACATTGTGCTGTCGTGTGTACTGTAGCTTTAGACATTTCCCCTCTCCACATTCAAAGCAAAGCGAATATAAAAGATTGTGGTTCATGAAGTCAAAAACTAAAATTACAAAAATCCACAATTTGGAAACCGTCGACTATTTGATTTTGGTGGTACTGGAGCACCTGTTTTGCATAAACTCTGTTCATGGTACCGCCGGATCGGCAATTAAAATAAAAGTGTTCACCTGTTCATTTGCTTTAGCGGAGTTGATTTTGGATATTCATTGAGATTTTCAAAATCCCTTTACAAACATCGAGAATCCATTTTACGACGAACAGACAATGTGATGGATGATTTTAGGCAGATACCCTACTTCCCAAAACGTCCATTGAATTAGCTCTCGGCAAGGATTGGTTAGCCTTAGCAATCAATTTCTCATCTCGGGAATATTTGAACATATGTACTCTTGGACTACTGCTCATCCGAGTAAAATATTGATTGGACCCTTGAATTAGCTCTAATAAATAATGGTCGGTCGAACAAAAGGTAACAAAGCGCTTCAAAAAACACAGAAGGTGAAATAAAATAGTGTAATAACGTCTACATTTGAGACGCGTGATGGAATGACATCTTAGTCGGTTACTGTGACCAACTCTTTTTGGGTTGGAAGCAGTGGCCGACTGGTTTTGTGTGAGGCCTAGCAGCTAGGCGATGTTGCCGTGAGTATGTGGGGGTTCGAATCTCGTTTGGGTTATAGTATAATTTATAATTCATTATATGTACGAACTATGCTGCAATGTCGGCTAACACAACGCGAAACGAATTAGCACGACTTTGATAAACAGACGGTTGAAGTCGATTTGGAGAAATAACAAAGTGCAATAGAAGCTCAGAACACTTACTGGGAAAACTGCACCAAGGACTCTGAGTAGTTGTATTGTCAAAACAACACTTAACGGCTTCACATGTTGTTTTTCCTTCCTTACTGTCATCACTACAACTTATCCGGTCAGAAAGATTTTCTTCAATGTCGCATGTCAGACCTAAAGAACGTTGGAACGATAAAAAAGACAGATGATTGAATGGACATCAATACTGTATAGGAATAAGGCTTCAAAAAAGGCGTTTTCACACTTATTGTACTCGGGCGTCAGGCAAAGCATTTTACTGAAGTCATCGTGTTGGAATATCCCGTAGGCAGCTATGACTATAGCCGCGTTGAGAGCAGAAAGGGCTATTGAACATGAAATGACTGCGCTCGCTCTCCGAAAATATGACCCAGATATGTTTATTCTTGAGAAACTGTGGTTGAACTTTACCTGTTGAGTTCATGTTATCGCCACGGAGTATTTGCTACAAGGTGTTTTGAACAAAATGTTCAAATCGGCCAAAGAATAATACAAAAATTTCCTTCCTCCAACCTCTAGCAATTCTCCCACCAATGTCCAAACTAAAAACAGAAAAACCGCCAAACCCTTGAAGTTCTGAGCTCGTCATTGGCATGTTTACCTACAATCTCCTAGCTTATGATTTCTTCATCAACGAAAGAAATTGTGTAGACTCTTGGGCGTCGTGTTAAATATAGAGTGCCGTCAAGTGAAACAATCATCTGCAGGTGGATGAGAACGAATCCGTGCGAGGATTGAAAGAGGAAGTAACGTAAAAAAAGATGTGGTCTGCCGTCACAAATGTCGCCACAGACTCAGCTGCACTATCAAATCAAAATCAATAAAAAAAGAATATGAAATATGCTGTATTTGCTTCAAGCATTTCATAATGGAGGTACGATGCATATGAGAGCGAACCAGTGAAAGATTGATCTATCTCAGATGATAGACAGAGTGAACTGATTAAAATTTACTTTCATCTTCACTGTGTTTCGGCAGTTATTTTGGTATCCTTGGATGACATCGAATCATTGAATACATCTATTGATAGAACCGCCTTGGTAGAATGCTTCTCGGGGACAAATATAGTCTGACTCTCAAATTTCTACAATTCAGTTCTGATCTACCACTTATGGGGGGCTCATTTTAGTTTTTCAAAAATCAAAAATAAAAAATTCAATTCCATCCCTAAATAGAGTTAACACAGGAATGGCAACCAATTTGAATTTCAAATATAGCAAAATGTTGGAGAATTTGTTCTGCTAATTCAAAACTTTGCATAGTGACCCCTAATTTTTATTGTGATTTGGTAAGAGAATTGTTGAAAGTTTCATTCAAGAAAGTTTGAGCAAAAGTTCAAGTCTTTCACCTCGAGACGTTGTACTACCTAAAATGCTGTGTCTCAAGGTTCAAAAATCTGTTCTAGTTCGAGGTTACAAGGAGCGTTCTAGAGTCTGTGGCAACCGTGGGATTTTAACGTGTTATATACAGTGTTCAATGCTATCGCTGAGAAAGAGGAAAGCACTGAGATGTAATCGTGTTTGTTCAGTTGCACATATAAAACGTTTAGAACAAACGTCCGTAGATCTCACTAAATCTCATAAAGAGTCCGTTTCACCAAACGCCATCAATTACTTCTGTATATGAAAGTTGGGATATTTGGTGGACCTCTCGTTTTGTATTTTGCCCTGAGAATACGGAAGCTTTTTGGGGTTTTACGACCATTTCACTGTTTTTATCAGGCAATATCCGATTATAAATTTCGGCAATAATATAATAAGTCAGATACTAAGTGGTACGAATCTGATCAAGAATATGTTGACCAGGGCTTTTGGTAGTGTAGGTTGCTACCCGAAACAAATATGTGAACGTGTCTAAAACTAACTTTTGTTCGTCATTATAGCATAACTTTCTTTGCAATTTTTTCAATGAACTAAGGAACAGTTCAAAGTACAACAGTTTATAAACTCGCCGTAAATTAAATATTCGAGTCTGTTTGTGGCAATTGTAGACTTGGTTTATTTCAGTGCATAGTCATTAAATAACAAGAAACCCTGACTCCTTTGCTAGTGACGCTATCCTTTACGCCTACAGTCAGGATGACAGTGAGCAGTATGCACGTAGCATCGTGTGTGAACACCTTAGTCCTAGTTGGCTCTTCATGGTGTTGGAAATTGAGATGTCATCGTCATTACAAACATGGGAATTCTACGGTGGCCCAAAACTACCTGTTCTCCGCATTCAAAGTCTGCGTCGCAATCAATTGTTTTTCTCTCACATATGTCTCCGCATTCAAAGTCTGCGTCGCATTCAATTGTTTTTCTCTCACATATGTCTCCGCATTCAAAGTCTGCGTCGCATTCAATTGTTTTTCTCTCACATAAGCTTATGTCTCTGCATTCAAAGTCTGCGTCGCAATCAAATGTTTTTCTCTCACTTATGTCTCCGCATTCAAAGTCTGCGTCGCAATCAAATGTTTTTCTCTCACATATGTCTCCGCATTCAAAGTCTGCGTCGCAATCAAATGTTTTTCTCTCACATATGTCTCCGCATTCAAAGTCTGTGTCGCAATCAAATGTTTTTCTCTCACATATGTCTCCGCATTCAAAGTCTGCGTCGCAATCAAATGTTTTTCTCTCACATATGTCTCCGCATTCAAAGTCTGCGTCGCAATCAAATGTTTTTCTCTCACATGTCTCCGCATTCAAAGTCTGCGTCGCAATCAAATGTTTTTCTCTCACATATGTCTCCGCATTCAAAGTCTGCGTCGCAATCAAATGTTTTTCTCTCACATATGTCTCCGCATTCAAAGTCTGCGTCGCAATCAAATGTTTTTCTCTCACATATGTCTCCGCATTCAAAGTCTGCGTCGCAATCAAATGTTTTTCTCTCACATATGTCTCCGCATTCCAAGTCTGCGTCGCAATCAAATGTTTTTCTCTCACATATGTCTCCGCATTCAAAGTCTGCGTCGCAATCAAATGTTTTTCTCTCACATATGTCTCCGCATTCCAAGTCTGCGTCGCAATCAAATGTTTTTCTCTCACATATGTCTCCGCATTCCAAGTCTGCGTCGCATTCAATTGTTTTTCTCTCACATATGTCTCTGAGGTATGCCTCAGTGTACGTTATTCCGCGAAGCATAATTTCTATCGAACAGCACTCTCAGACGGTCGCTATTGACAACGACGAACATTGTATCAAGTTATTTTCAATAGATTATCGATCGAAAATTTGTTTGGACGCCGCTTGTGCCGGGCGCTCGTGTGTTGAGGTCACGTCATAAACATTTCCACAATAACCCATATATTGACTTATACACTTAAATATCAACATTGAAGGTATCCGTTGGTTTCCTGTACTGAAATTAAATCGACGACAATTTTTTTAGTTTTGGTGATACTTTTACGTACGTTTCGGCACATTTTGGCGCACCTCGGCGTAGTTTGGCGCCATTGTGAACGGGGGACTACACGCGAGTGAGCGAGACAACAATGTGTCAATTTCGGACAAAAGCATATCGATCGATAACGTATACTGCACGATTACAGTGGAGACTCTACGCCCGTTCGCCTCTGTTCTGTGTTATTCTTGCAGTTTACTGGGATTTTCATAGTTAATATTCGCCAAAATTTGGTATAAATTACAACAACCTGACTGGTATTTGGTCTGTATAATTTAAGAGACGCTAACCGATTAAAATGGGTCAATATTAGACCCTGATTCTGCATATGCAAACGCTGTAAGATCGCCATTTTATTGAGGGCAAGAGCAAAAATTCAGCGATCGGAAAAATAAAATGCAACTAAAACAAGTTTCGTCGAGAAATTCAAAAAACTAAAACGACAGCAATTTTGTATATATATCAAGGAAACACCGTGCCACTTTCACTATAATTGGTTCAGAATTGAGAAATTTGAACGAGCGATAGTTGTACGGTCTGTTCAGTACATTAAACGCAATTGTTTTCTATGGGAAATCGAGCAGAGTAGACACATCGTAAAATGAAAAATACATCTGAAAAAAACCGTTGGTTTAACTTTTTCATTTCGCTGTTATTTTTTATAATATTTGGTATGACACATATCATGAAGGGTAACTAAAACTCTATGGTTTTATTTTTTTAGTTTCCTCTTTTTTTTATGAAATGACGAGTTGAAGATCGTTTTGCTGTTGACTGTGTTTTTACTTGATTATGCATATGTCTCTTATCGCTTACGTATTTTGGAATTCCCTTGTGAAATTCTTCCCAAAATATTATAATTGTAAGGGCAGCATATACGGGAAATAGGACCTGTTGCTCTTTCATTAATATTTAGATGTGCAGCAAGGAAATACGGCGAAATTTTCAACATGACGCGGGAGGTGAAATTGACTCTCCGAACGCGCACTCCACGTATGTGTGGCAAAAATTGGAGATTTCATAAGCACACCAAAGGTGTGTGAAATGGAATCATAATTCCATGAACAAAACCGAGTTAAGATATAACCAATGCATTTCCCCAGAAATGACAAGCGCCCTCAACGTTCAGCCATTTAAAGCAAACAACTGCACATGCTCAGAAGCATTCATCCTTCGACAAAATGATGCACGATTAAACCAAGTCAGTTACATTTCCGTTTTTTTTTTTTTTTTTTTTTTTTTTAATTTACCAACTTTTACTTTTGTCAACTACATCAGATACAAACTTTTCGAACAGTATCTCATAACAAATGACAATAACACAGTATAACAATCTCAACAATAACTGCGCAACATCAATATGATTGTCTGTTCTGTCTAAATGGTGTAGCATCTTGTGAATGCCAAACACAACTTCAGCCTCCATACCACTGTTAAGTCAGGGTCTGCAAGAGAATTATATGAAACAACTATGGTCACTCATAGATTCCACCAGCAAAACCCCTCATGGGAGGGAAAGGGTGGGAAATTATATCTTAACTCGGTTTTGTTCATGGAATTATGATTCCATTCACACACCTTTGGTGTGCTTATGAAATCTCCAATTCCATCTCACAAAACCTCGTTAAGATATAAACAATGCATGTTCAAAGCTAATTTGCTTGTTGCAAAACACCTTCCACAAGCCTGGTGTAGGCTTGTTGGAATTGTGTTGTTTAACTTCCCTTAAGTAGAACCTTCTGAAAGTAGATGGCTTAGACCAATTGGCTCTGGACAAGATATCATCCAGTGATACACCTTGGCTTTTGGCCTTTGATGTTGTCGCTGATCTTGTGGAATGGGCTTTGAAAATACCTGTATCAAGGCCTGCAAAGTTCATGACTGCTTTCAACCACCTAGCTAGTGTGCTCCTTGATACTGGCCTATGTGGTCTGGTGTAACTAATAAACAATTGGTTTCTGTCTACTCCATCAGGCATCACACGCCACTCCTTTGTCTTGTCTAAATATACTCTCAGACAGGTAAGAACACACAAAGACTTGTTGTGGGGATACTTACTAAATGAAAGAGATCCTAGAGGACCACCTGACCCTCTTGCCAATTTTGAGAAGGTGGTTTTCGATGATTTAGTCAATTTTGTTAAATTGAATGTAACCTTGTCCCCAGAGTCAATCATACTATCTACCCGTAGGCACTGTAGTTCAGACTGTCTGCCAGCACTGGTTAGGGCCATCAGCATACACAACTTTGCTGATAAATCTTTCATACTTAGGGCTGAATTTACACCCATACCTTTCAAATAGGAAAGAACAGGGTTTACATCCCAAGTTTCCTTGTACCTTGGTTGTGGAGGTCTACTATTAAACACTGCCTGTAACAACATTTTTACCCTTGGGTGTTGTCCCACTCTGAAACCATCAATGGTTGGATGGAATGCTGATATAGTTGATCTGTAAGTATTAATTGTTCTATACTCATAGCCTTCATTGTACAGAGTTGTGAGGAAATTCAAGATATCGCCCAAAGTGGTCTGAAATGGATTAATTTGTTGTTCACCACACCAACTACTCCATTTTCTCCAGGAGGAGTTATAAGAGCTTGCTGTTCCGTCGCGCCATGCGTGTGACATAAGTTCGGCAGTTTCTTTTGAAACTCCATCTGCAACAAGTGATTTCCTGAAACCCTCCAGGCCGCTAACTGTAAGGAGCCTGTTTCCAGGAGAGGATGGACTTGTTGGAGTGGTGAGATGAGGAGTCCCTTGAATGTTGGTAGGAGAATGGGGAAGTCTATTGACATTTCCATGATCAAGGGGAACCAAGGTTGAGTGTGCCATGTTGGGGTTATCATGACGATTGTGCTCTCGCTCTTTCCGAATTTTGGATAGGCATCTCGCTATTAGAGTGAATGGTGGGAAGGCATATCCCTTCATGTGCCCCCAACTGATCTGTAGCGCATCTGTGGCCATTGCTCCCGGATCTGGTCGCCATGATATGTATTTCTCGAGCTGATGATTTATTCTGGATGCAAATAGATCCACTTCCAGGTTTCCCATTTGTTTGTTTATCAATTTGAAAATCTGTGGATCCAGTTGCCAGTCGCTGGAATCTGTTACATGACGAGATTCCCAGTCTGCTATGACATTGTTCACCCCTGGGAGATATTCTGCCGTTAAGTAAATTTTGTGAGCCAGGCTGTACTGCCACATTTCCTTTGACAAATTGACCAGTGTGGGAGACTTTGTACCCCCCATTCTATCACATGGGCCACAGCTGCTCGATTGTCCATTTTTAGGTGTACATGAATATTCGTTTTCCCTTTCGTGAATGTTTTTATAGCAAGAAACGCTGCTGTCAATTCCAATGCATTTATGTGCATGGATTTCTCTGCTGAAGACCATGCTCCCCCTGTTCTCTTTCCCTGGCATGTTGCTCCCCAACCCATCAGTGAGGCATCCGATTCTATTGTCATGTCCGAAAGGAGTGATCAGTGTTTTGCCATTGTTGTCTCTTAGATGTTCGATCCACCACTGTAATTCCTCCTTGCAACCTGAGGTCAGTGTCACTTTTGCTTCGTACGAGTTTTGGTTTATCAGGGCTTTTGTTTTTGCCATTTGGAGAAATCTGCACTGAAGGGGAGCAGGAACTACTGCTGCCATTGATGCAGTCATCTTGCCAATCAAACTGGCTAACTCTCTGACTGATACAGTCTGTTTGTGAATTACTTTGGCAGAGTGATTCATAATGTGGTTCATTTTCCCCTGCGGGAGTGACATGATCATTGAAACTGAATCTATTTGGAAACCCAAGAACTCCAGTTGTCGAGTTGGAACCAGTTGGGATTTCTTCCAATTTATTATGAACCCCAGGTTTTGAAGGAGAAATATCAGGGTGTCTCTGCTGTCTTTTTCTAGGTGTTCTTTTGACTGGTTCAATAGGAGGATATCGTCCAGATATATTATCAATCTCAAACCCAACCGACGCAATGTTGCAATTACTGGTTTCATCAGTTTCGTAAACACTCTTGGAGCTGATGCCAAGCCGAATGGGAGACAAGTGAATTGGAAGAATTTTCCTCCCCAAATGAACTTTAGGTATTTTCTTTGGCTTTCTGCTATTGGAATACGAAAGTATGCGTCTTTCAAATCGATTTTGCACATCCAGTCCCCTTCTTTGAGGATATCTTTTAGCATGTACAAACCTTCCATTTTGAAATGGTGATAGACGACATAACTGTTCAGACGTTTCAGATTGATTACTGGGCGATTCCCGCCGTCTTTTTTTGGAACAAGAAAAATATGACTTATGAAGTCTCCGCTTTCCTGGCCTGTTGGCTCGATTGCCTGTTTTTCCAGCATGTCTACTATCTCTTTGTCTATGCTGACACACTCCGCTTTTGAGAATGTTGGTGCTCTTGGAGTGCGAGTTTGAATTGGTAGTGAAGAAAACTCTATTCGATGTTCCTTGACTGTTGAAATAATTTGAGGATCTTTTGTTATTTTTTGCCAGTTTTCGACAAACTCTTTCAACCGGCCTGCCAGAGGTAGACCTTTTTGGGTCTTTACTGACAAATGCAACTTTTTTATTACTGGATGTACATTGCTTTCTAGTGGTATCTGAGACGCTGATTCTGTTTTTGTTACTGATGTTGACATGCTTTTGGCTTCGAGACAACTGACCAGTGAGGAGGAATTGTCTATGAATGCCATACCTGTTCTTTCTTGGTTGGTTTGGGCCTTGCTTCCTATTGGAGCTGAAGTTAATACGGCCCCCGAAGTGTTGCCCACCTCTTGGGGGCCCCTGTCGAAAGGGTTGTGTATTTATCTGGAAGAACCTTCTCTTCTTTTGAGGGTTGGTATATCTGTTTGTGTTTCCCAACTCATTAGCTAGCTCTCTGGCTCTCTTTTTTGACTTGGCAATTTTGGTGATCACTTTTTCAAACTTCTCGCCAAATAAATGAGTTCCTGGTTTTTGCAGGATATCTTCATGCTTTGCCAGAATTGACTTTGTACGTTTAGGGTCTTTTGTGAGTTTAGTAAGGACTGATACTCGACGCTGGTAGTTCAGTGAGACATTGGCTTGTCCTACCAAGAGTACACTTTGATCTAGCAATGTCAAAGTTTCATCTAAGTCTAGGCTAGGAGAAGCCTCTGCAGACTTTACCTCATGCAAGTTGTTCCATATGCGGGCCAAAGGGCCCATAGCATTTAGTAGTTTTTGCTGTACTTGAGATAGAGCCCTATCAATACCCTTTTCAATGCTAGCGCCCCTAGCTTGATATAGATGGTCTATGTAACTATCAACTTTTGGCGCACTGAGTGATTTGCTAGATGGTACAGGGTGTGGTTTCAGTACATTTTTTTGTAAAGTTTTATCCTTGATATACTTAGTGAAATGTTTGTCCACATAAGACTGTAGGTCTGTTGGCAAATTCCATTTGGAATCATCAGACTCTGGATCAAACATGCTGTAAGCCCCTTTCGTTTCGATTGGGGATCGGTCGCCGAAATCTTGGCGGGTTTTCTTTGTTCTGTCAAAATGGCGTCTGCTTCTGACGTCACGGTCAGTATCAGTGTGGTCTGAGCCACTATCTGAGTTAGAGGAGCTAGAAGATGCACTTTTGTCGGATTTCGTCGACGAATCCGACGAGCTTAACTCTCCATCAGTGTTTGAGTCACTATCACTCTCGTTTCCCATCGAGTGCTTTCCCTTGCCATCCCGTTTTTGAGATCTGATGTCAAACCCCGACTCATTACCTTGGCTGATTGTAATGGTGTCGTCTCTGTCATCTCTGCTCAGGTTATCCTGAGCTCGAGGTTCATTCACTGCGTTTGAGCCGTCGGTGGACTCATGTACGCCAGTATCCTTCGAGTTAGGCATCGGATGGCAATTTTTTGTAGCTGAAAATTGTGGATTTTGATTAGCTACTCAATGTTAGCTGTCGTTTGAGGGCAGCCATTTTGGAGAAGGATGAATGCTTCTGAGCATGTGCAGTTGTTTGCTTTAAATGGCTGAACGTTGAGGGCGCTTGTCATTTCTGGGAAATGCATTGGTTATATCTTAACGAGGTTTTGTGAGATGGAATTCGGGACGCACATCGTGGAGTGCGCGTTCGGAGAGTCAATTTCACCTCCCGCGTCATGTTGAAAATTTCGCCGTATTTCCTTGCTGCACATCTAAATATTAATGAAAGAGCAACAGGTCCTATTTCCCGTATATGCTGCCCTTACAATTATAATATTTTGGGAAGAATTTCACAAGTTAGGGAATTCCAAAAATACGTAAGCGATAAGAGACATATGCAAAATCAAGTAAAAACACAGTCAACAGCAAAACGATCTTCAACTCGTCATTTCATAAAAAAAGAGGGAAACTAAAAAAAATAAAACCATAGAGTTTTAGTTACCCTTCATGATATGTGTCATACCAAATATTATAAAAAATAACAGCGAAATGAAAAAGTTAAACCAACGGTTTTTTTCAGATGTATTTTTCATTTTACGATGTGTCTACTCTGCTCGATTTCCCATAGAAAACAATTGTGTTTAATGTACTGAACAGACGTACAACTATCGCTCGTTCAAACTTCTCAATTCTGAACCAATTATAGTGAAAAGGGCAGGGTGTCCTTGATATATATACAAAATTGCTGTCGTTTTAGTTTTTTGAATTTCTCGACGAAACTTGTTTTAGTTGCATTTTATTTTTCCGATCGCTGAATTTTTGCTCTTGCCCTCAATAAAATGGCGATCTTACAGCGTTTGCATATGCAGAATCAGGGTCTAATATTGACCCATTTAATCGGTTAGCGTCTCTTGAAAATAACTTGATACAATGTTCGTCGTTGTCAATAGCGACCGTCTGAGAGCGCTGTTCGATAGAAATTATGCTTCGCGGAATAACGTACACTGAGGCATACCTCGGAGACATATGTGAGAGAAAAACAATTGAATGCGACGCAGACTTGGAATGCGGAGACATATGTGAGAGAAAAACATTTGATTGCGACGCAGACTTTGAATGCGGAGACATATGTGAGAGAAAAACATTTGATTGCGACGCAGACTTTGAATGCGGAGACATATGTGAGAGAAAAACATTTGATTGCGACGCAGACTTTGAATGCGGAGACATATGTGAGAGAAAAACAATTGAATGCGACGCAGACTTTGAATGCGGAGACATATGTGAGAGAAAAACATTTGATTGCGACGCAGACTTGAATGCGGAGACATAAGCTTATGTGAGAGAAAAACATTTGATTGCGACGCAGACTTTGAATGCGGAGACATGTGAGAGAAAAACATTTGATTGCGACGCAGACTTTGAATGCGGAGACATATGTGAGAGAAAAACATTTGATTGCGACGCAGACTTTGAATGCGGAGACATATGTGAGAGAAAAACATTTGATTGCGACGCAGACTTTGAATGCGGAGACATAAGTGAGAGAAAAACATTTGATTGCGACGCAGACTTTGAATGCAGAGACATAAGCTTATGTGAGAGAAAAACAATTGAATGCGACGCAGACTTTGAATGCGGAGACATATGTGAGAGAAAAACAATTGAATGCGACGCAGACTTTGAATGCGGAGACATATGTGAGAGAAAAACAATTGAATGCGACGCAGACTTTGAATGCGGAGAACAGGTAGTTTTGGGCCACCGTAGAATTCCATTCACGAATGGTTTGGAGAGTAAGCCATGTAGAACTAGTGCGAAAAATTACCTTACTAATCCCGACGACAAGTCGTAACACACCCTTGAAATGAGTTGTGCGAAAAGTAATATAAGTAGGTATAAAATGAATTTGACATACAAAATACTGTGTGCATCTTAAGGGAGTCAAACTGTCAACTGTTTAGTTTTGTTGTAAGAAAGTTCGCGGTCTGATAGGACGAAATTCGTATCAGCCTTTCGTGATAACCAGTTTTGGTTTTGAGTTTGCCCAGAGATTTTGTTATGCAATCATCAAATAGGGGTGTCAGGCCAAGAAGATTGGTAAATACCTTTGCATTAAAATCTTAGAAACATTATCTCTTTAGATTATTAAAAGTCTAGAACAGAAACCATGAATACTCATTCAGAATAGCCCGGGAATTGATAAAGATGTGAAACTTTAATTGGTGATGACGGAAGCATTTGAAAGGTATCATTCACGTTTTAAAAAGAGCATTTTAGTAAATCATTCAAACTGCAACATTGTTACAGTATGCATCAAACATCAAACATATACACACTGTATAATTTTGGTCTAATTAATTATAACAATTTTTTTACAGAATTCATCAAACATTTCGTCTCAGCAGACATATTGCATCATTTTTGTCTGATTAATTATACCGAAATTTCCCATGAGATAAAAATTACACAATGTCAACAAAAAAGCAAGCTAGGTTGATAAAAGTAATGTATCGCAGAATACCTAACAAAGGTCATCGACATATGAAAGTCGCCGTAATCTTTTAGGATTTTTCTCGATAGTGGATTATATATTCCGTTTATGGAAATCACACAAATGAGGGGTCCTCGCGCAAGTCTTTGGTTTACAGTGAAAATTATTTCAAATTTGGTAATTGAGATTCAAAATTATAACTAGCGTACGTTATAACTTCAAAGGAATTTTATTAGATTTTTTACTCAGTACAAGATGATGAAAACATAATGTTCTGTTATCAAAATGATTCAGACCAGAAAGACCAGAAAGGATGTACGGTATTGACATTCAGCAAAGTGCCCAAATCTGCTTTGACACATAGTTTACAAAGATTAAATGTTGTAGTGTCCTGAAAATTACTTACAGATCTACAAGTGTGGTACTTACCTGCAATTCTTGAGACGGTCAAGATCACCACTAGATATGCTATGAAATGTGATACAGGGAGGCCTTCTCTGTGGTTTGCCATTTTCGTCATCGCCCATGTGAGCCAAACATCATTGATGGGGAAGTTTGGTACTCGCTATTGATGAAGAGTCAATGTTTAACATTTGGCTACTGACATACAACGTCCAATCGTTATGTTTATGATCAATCCAGCAGAGTAACAAAACATATGATAGGCTTGTGTCCTATAACATATACGGCTGTAGAAGCGTAAGCAGGTGTAACAGTCAACATACAAGGCTGGTTACGTGACCTCGCTAGAAAATATATTGTATTTTGGGTGATAGAACCTCGGTAACATTTTTTCAGTTTTTATGTATTGAAAGCAGTGATAGGACAATCTAGTATCACAGCATCCTTACTTCCTAATGCCGTCTCTCTTCAAAGTTTAGGGCATTTGGTGTAAATAATTATCTCTGAGAGTCTTTGAGGAAGCATTAAACCAAAAACGATGCCGAAATTGCAGAACTTATTGTTCTTATTGATTTTATTCCACGGTTTCATGACAAAGTTGCTTTTTTATCCAAGTATCTGGAAAAGGTGAAAAGGTATGGGAAAGAAATTGGACGATCTCCCAGGAAAAGATTTATTTTCATTGATCACCTAAATGCAACGAACACTCAAATTCGCCAGGACGTTAGGCTCTCTCGGGAAAGTTAAATTTACTAACAAAATAAAGGTGCCGATTTTGATATGACCATAAAAATGAAACTCACAGTATCGAGTCAAGAATGGCAAGAAGACATGCTCGCTAGCAAAGACGAAAACCTTCGCCAGCGAATTCGTCAAAGTCCTAGAGCATGAGGCTGCCAATAACAAATCGAAAGAGTGCATCACAGACACAGGATTTTACGACTGAACTAGGGGGTCAATTGCTGCAAGGTACCGAGTGAGTATTCGTGAGAACCATGATAAGTAGCCTCAAGTGCAAATTTTCCGCAACACGACACCATCCATCGTATTCTTCGTACTCCTATGCATAATTTATTATTTACATCGGATCAAAACCAAACCTCGAACTTTTCATGATGTAAAAACCATGAGCTGAAAAGGGGGTGCCATTTCATAGAAATGGTACCACCGGACTAAATGGCTTGTTATGGAGCAGAAATATCATGAAATTATCATGAATACAGTAAATACTTGTTTCACAGTTTGTTTACATCAAAAAATTTGATTGAGGACAACGAAATGTGTGAATATTGATAAGAGGAATGGTAGCTGATTATCAAAACCACGACTTTGGATTGACAGACTATTTATAAAAATACGTTTTCGCAATCACATAAAACACGGACAGTTTCAGTTCCTGACCCATTTACGTCAATTTACCGATTAAAAATAAGTTAGAGCCAGAAACAAGAAGTCGTTGGCGAAATGAACGTTATAAACAGATACGAAATCACCGAAACCGTAAAATGTATATTTACATACTCAGGCTGCAACGAAATGACGTATCAGTGCTTATCCAGCCATTAGCCGTTACCAGGCAGAGACCACCCTGTTTTGTTTTTGGCCTGCGAAATGGATATATGTGTACGTATTGGATTTCATACTGAAAATACACTGGGTATCTAAAAGGTATAAACTCTATAGGTAAGGGTCTCCTGATTTGCCTAATGTCACTATCTCCTTGATATGTAGTTTTCAACGTCAAGTTCCCAAAATAGTAGAGATACAGCCTGAATAGAACGCTGCCACAACACGCCAACTTCAAGGAACAACTCTACAACACTTCTGTTGCTTGCAACGGTATAATGCATCAATTAAATAAATTGGTATTCGTATACGTTCGTAGTGGCTTTGACCTTCGAAATCACCAAAGCGGTAGTCTCCATATGGCACTTCAAAACATTCAGAAACGCCATGAAATTCAGGACAGGTACACATAAATACACGTAACGATATAACTCTTTCTCACCTTCGAAGTTTTAAGGAAGGTCAAGTTTATTTTTCTCTTTACGAATGTTTTGCGAAAATGTGAAAGTCTGTACAAGTTCTCTTAGTTAACTTGAAGAAGACGCGAACACATGATGATTTCTGGAAAATAAAATAATGTGGAAGTAAAATTAGGCTCGAAGGTAATAGCTTCGAATCGAGTGTCAAAGATTTATCGATAAGCTATTAACAGTTCGATAAATATCTTTTATGTGCTCCGTAAAATTGACCGGAGTTTAGGGCCTCATACTCTTTCAGTGGCAGAGATAAGTGCAATGCACCAGCGTACACAGCTATTCAACCCGTACGACAAATTTGCAGCTGAAAAGTGGCTCTCCAAAACCAAGACAAGAAAACTGAATCCTCCGCCTTAGCTAAAATTTAACAACAATCTATTTTTTGTCATAATACAGTCGCTCGTGAGTTTCCTATATTGTTTAGCAACATGTTATCTCGTTAGGTTAGCGTTTCCAACGGAAGATACTTTATTTGGGATTAGATTAACTACATGTTACTTCTGCAGTATTGTATTTATACGTAGGTCAGAAGGTCGCATTTACTAATGCTATCGCATATTCAAGAGATTACAAACATTGAAATTGTCTGACTCCGATCTGTAGGGTTAATCTTTGACGACAAATTTTCATGCGAATGTTTAACATACAGTGGTTACATATACATTATCGCATTCAAGCCAATCTATCAATTCAAAATGGCAAAACGCAGACACAGCTTCCACGTAATTCTTTGCTTAACCCATGTTGTGGTCGTCTTGTCAAGATTATCAGGTAAATATCATATCTTTATTGCTCTACAGTACGTGCAAGTTATTGAAGCATTCCATCCGTACGCGTGCAAATCAAGAACAATGAGTGGAAATTCAGGCAGAAAGGGTCAACTGGCATATTTTAAGCTCAATAATTTTCCCGTTCCTAAGCATGTATGACTCATTTTTATGTCTGCAAAGAAAATTCGATTTCCTTCCCTTTTGAGAAACAAGCAAACAACGTTTTTTTCCACAATATTAACCTGGTGAATTGTGGCCATTTTCATATCTTTGTAAACTGGAATTAATTAATAATATAGTGTGATTTTAAAATTGAACATTAAGTTACCTACTAGCTTTTCATTTGTGAACGACCTCGCCCTCTTCCTCTCCAAATTCTGTAAATTGACATGGCGTTGCGTCAATGGACAACTTTGCTTTCCCTGGAATAGCAAACAAACATAATCACAAAGCATGATAGATATGATACGCTCAAACCTTTCATTGCCTAAAAATCATAATATTTTAAGGATTAAGTACACGATGATCAGTCAGCAAAACCTGTCATTTTAATCTTCAGATACGAAAACTTTAGGTTTCTAGTCTACATTTTCCCAATTTCCAGATCATTTATCATTCTCTGTGTATGGTATTAGAGCATTATCGTGTACGTGTACAAGTTGAATTGTAATAGTAACAGTATGTAACATTAGGTGATCTGGGCACTGGGTTTTGATGGATGTCGCTTGAGTAAACTGGTATCATATCTAACGAAAACATAATTTTCTGCAATGCTGACGAGTATCAAGGCTTACCTACTGTGTTATGTTATGATGATGATGATGATGTACCTTTTGTTAAGAGTTTTAGATATCGGACTGTCAAAACCCTGAGAAGGTACAAGGATTGTCAAAATTGTCAAAACTAAAGAATATCACGAGCTATATTTGGATGATCAAACAATTTCGAGAAACATCAATCGCTCTTTCTGTATATATATATATGGCTTCTAAGTACAACTAGTTATATATCAGATCAATATTTGTTGCATGTGTCATCAAATTTGGTCCAGGTCTTTCAGAGTTATGTTACTATTTACAAAAGTCATTAAATATGCAAATGAACAGATAATTGACATGACACTCACAGTACCATCATAATGTTCTGAGATTGTCATCTGTGAAAAGTTTCATAAAATTGTGGGCAGTTTTTTCTTAATATGTGTCGACACTGCCATTACTGTCTCCATAGGGAAACCATTATGTAACCAGATATGAACTGAATATGCTCACGTGTTTTATAACAGGTTCATTAATAGTAGTACGCTTCACACAATGTTTAATATCCAGTAAACAGACTAGTAAATTTTGACAAACTTAGTTATCAAGCATTGAAAAGACTGCTGATGACTCGACATGTATTGGCATTTATTAGACACTACTGGACGCATGAAATGATACAATATGACATGAATAACTGCATACTTTTTGACTGTTATGAAGTTATGTAAAACAATTGTACCTTTGAGCTGTCTCATTTTAAAGTGACAAATCAACGTGCAAGGAGATGTTACGCAACATTTGCAGACCTCAGGATAATCACTAACCAAACCACAAGA
Source organism: Ptychodera flava (assembly GCF_041260155.1). NCBI lineage: Eukaryota > Metazoa > Hemichordata > Enteropneusta > Ptychoderidae > Ptychodera > Ptychodera flava. Next base: position 34,730,445 of record NC_091935.1, read on the forward strand.
ACAAAGACAGACATTGTATATTATGACAGCAGTTCAATTGAGCACGCGACGCGGAGTGGCAGACAGACAGACTACTGATAGTTAAGACTAGACGTGTATACGGTCTACTGCCAGAGTAACTGTCTCTGACAAGGATTAATTATATTTTTTTCAATATTCCTGTCAATAAACCCAATTCATACCAATATATTCGACAACAATGTGAGGCGTGTAATAAGAACAATCAGATATCAGTTATATCATTATATGTAGCAGGTTTAATCACGTTTTTAAAAAAGTACTCTGACTTAAATCACTAATTACAAAATTTTATTTAATATGGCAATGAGCTAATTATTAACTTGACATGCCCAATGCTTCTCAGTACAATAAAGTATTTATCAGATCAATATCTGTAGCAAGTTTCATCAAATGTAATGCTGTAATTTTGGAGTAATATCACTAATTAAAAAGTTCATTAAATATGCAAATGAACCCTTAATTAACTCAACACAACTAAATGCTTTACACCACAATAAGATATTTGGTGGATCAGTATCTGCAGCAGATTTCACCATATTTTAATGCAGTTATTACGTAGTTATATGACTTATTACAAATCTTCATAAAATATGCAAATGAGCTATTTGTTAACTTGACACTGTTAAATGCTTGTCGGTACCGTTATATATTTATCAGATCAATATCTGTACCAGATTTCACTGACTTGGGCGCCGTAATTTCAGAGTTATATACCAAATTACAAAGTTCATTAAATATGCAAATGAACCCTTAATTAACTTGACACTACTAAGTATTTTACACCACAGTTGGATATCAATCAGATCAGTATCTTCAGCAGAATTCATCACATTTGGTGCAGTTATATCGGAGTTATGACTAATTACAAAACTTCATAAAATATGCAAATGAGCTATTTATTAACTTGACACTGCCCAATGCTTCTAAGTATAATTAGATATATATCAGATCAATATTTGTTGCAAGTACATCAAGTTTGGTGAAGGAATTTCAGAGTTATGTCACTAATAACAAAGTTCATTAAATATGCAAATTAGCTGATAATTGACATGACACTCACATTATCATGATAATTTTCTAAGATTGTCGTCTTTCATGAAACTTTGTGCAGTATTTCTTCATATATGTCTACACTCTCATTACCGTCTCCATAGGGAAACCATTGTATGGAAAAAAAACGATATTGCATAACTTCATTAATATGCAAGCCACACTTATCAAAATCTAAGCAGTTCTTGCATGTAGCATATGGTACCTGTCTACCAAATCTGACTTGAATCCGTTCTGGCATTTTTGAGTTATCGTGTAAACAGACAGACAGACACACAGACACACAGACACACACACACATACACACACACACACGGACAGACAGACAGACATCGCTATGACATTAGCCCACATGTTCACACACGTGAGCTAAAAAGAACCAGATGTGAACTGAATGTGCTCACGTGGTTTACAAAATCTTAATTACATAATAGTAATATGCTACACAGAACAATCAGATATCTGTCTTATCATTATATGTGGGAGGTTTCATCAACTTTCACACACTTCTCTCGAAATTAAATCACTAATTACATAAATTCATTTAATATGAAAATGGGCTGTTTATTAACATGACACTGCTCAATGCTTCATGGGACAATTAGATATCTATTAGATCAACAATTAGATATTATCAAATCAATATCTGTAGCAGATATCATTAAATTTGGAGTTATATCACTAATTGCTCTCACAGATTCTGGTTATCAACTTCATTAAATATGCAAATGAACCCTCAATTAACTTTACACTACTAAATGCTTCTCAACACAGTCAGATACCTGTCAGATCAGTATCTGCAGCAGATTTCATCAAATTTGGTGCAGTTATTTCGGAATTATATGACTAATTACAAAACTTCATAAAATATGCAAATTAGCTATTTATTAACTTGACACTGCCCAATGCTTCTCAGTACAACTAGATATTAATCAGATCAATATTTGTAAAGGGTATCATCAAATTTAGTGCAGGAATTCGGAGTATATCACTGATAACAAAAGTTCATTAAATATGCAAATGAGCCGAAAATTGACATGACACTCACAGTACAATCATAATGTTCTGAGATTGTCATCTGTCAAAAGTTTCATGAAATTTTGTGCAGTATTTCTTGATATATGTCAACACTGCCATTACCGCCTCCATAGGAAACCATTATATGAAAAAATTTTCATAACTTCATCAATATGCAAGCCATATTAAGCAAAATTTAATGAGTACTTACCATTAGCAAAGGGTACCTGTCCACCAAATCTGACTTAAATCCGTTCAGGCGTTTTGAGTTATCGTGTAAACAGACAGACACACACATTATACACTGCAAGACCCGAGGTGCAAACTTTTATAGACTACCCCCTCGCTACGTATTTAAGTGTTGCGAGTGTAGCGAAGGCTAGGAAAAGAAGTCTAATTACAGTGAAATATATCAATGCGCAGCCTGTTTAAGATGGGACTATTTTCACATAGGGTGTCTTGTATGGAACAGTTCGATCTTCCCATCGATTTACATATCGTGAATAATTATTCCTTTCATAAGAGAAAGAAAGTTTAGAGTAGTAAAATAGAGAGGGTCAACGGAACTTTGTTTAAAGGACCAGGGACCCCTACGAATAACATAAAAACTATACTAGGGTACGTTGGCGATGGATGAAAGCTTAAACATGATAATTTTCAAGATATGTTGAGGTGATGTATGTAGATATTCAGTATGGAATACAGCATTCAAGTTGTAAAAGAGCAGTCGCGTCGTTACTTGCCAGAGAGACACCAATCTTTAAGCGTAGTTAAGAACGTGTTGCGAGGTGTAACCAAGTCTGGGAGTAAAATTTTTGTGAAAATTGGAGAAGGGGGTGTAGCGAACGTAACGAAGTGTAGCGAGGTGTAAGGGGCTGTAAGATGGTCACTTTTTACTCGCCAGAGAGACACCAATCTTGTAGCGTAGTTAAGAATGTGTAGCGAGGTGTAACCAAGTCTAGGAGTAAAATTTTGTGAAAATTGGAGAAGGGGGTGTAGCGAACGTAACGAAGTGTAGCGAGGTGTAAGGGGCTGTAAGATGGTCACTTTTTACTCGCCAGAGAGACACCAATCTTGTAGCGTAGTTAAGAACGTGTAGCGAGGTGTAACCAAGTCTAGGAGTAAAATTTTGTGAAAATTGGAGAAGGGGGGTAGCGAACGTAACGAAGTGTAGCGAGGTGTAAGGGGCTGTAAGATGGTCACTTTTTACTCGCCAGAGAGACACCAATCTTGTAGCGTAGTTAAGAACGTGTAGCGAGGTGTAACCAAGTCTAGGAGTAAAATTTTGTGAAAATTGGAGAAGGGGGTGTAGCGAACGTAACGAAGTGTAGCGAGGTGTAAGGGGCTGTAAGATGGTCACTTTTTACTCGCCAGAGAGACACCAATCTTGTAGCGTAGTTAAGAACGTGTAGCGAGGTGTAACCAAGTCTAGGAGTAAAATTTTGTGAAAATTGGAGAAGGGGGTGTAGCGAACGTAACGAAGTGTAGCGAGGTGTAAGGGGCTGTAAGATGGTCACTTTTACTCGCCAGAGAGACACCAATCTTGTAGCGTAGTTAAGAACGTGTAGCGAGGTGTAACCAAGTCTAGGAGTAAAATTTTGTGAAAATTGGAGAAGGGGGTGTAGCGAACGTAACGAAGTGTAGCGAGGTGTAAGGGGCTGTAAGATGGTCACTTTTTACTCGCCAGAGAGACACCAATCTTGTAGCGTAGTTAAGAACGTGTAGCGAGGTGTAACCAAGTCTAGGAGTAAAATTTTGTGAAAATTGGAGAAGGGGGTGTGTAGCGAACGTAACGAAGTGTAGGCGAGGTGTAAGGGGCTGTAAGATGGTCACTTTTTACTCGCCAGAGAGACACCAATCTTGTAGCGTAGTTAAGAACGTGTAGCGAGGTGTAACCAAGTCTGGGAGTAAAATTTTGTGAAAATTGGAGAAGGGGGTGTAGCGAACGTAACGAAGTGTAGCGAGGTGTAAGGGGCTGTAAGATGGTCACTTTTTACTCGCCAGAGAGACACCAATCTTGTAGCGTAGTTAAGAACGTGTAGCGAGGTGTAACCAAGTCTGGGAGTAAAATTTTTGTGAAAATTGGAGAAGGGGGTGTAGCGAACGTAACGAAGTGTAGCGAGGTAAGGGGCTGTAAGATGGTCACTTTATTGAGGGAGAGGGGGTTTAAGAATGTAGCTGCGTTTGCATGATGTTAATTCAAGTAATACAACAAAAAGTTACAGAGTGTTGTTAAAAATGTTTACAAAATTACTCGAACATATTTAATTTGAAAAATTGTCACTTGTATAGTGCCCTGTAGCCTCTATAGAGAACCTTTTCAGATTATTCAAATAACAGAAAATTCCCCAAAACGTCATTCTTTCTTCTTCGACCAAAACCCTCGATCTTAGGTAAATTCTGTAACCTTCGTACGGAGCTATTTAACCTCGCGAAGGCATGGCACTGTGAAGCTCACCGAGCACTCGCACATGCGTAATTATTAACAAAAACACTTCATATAGTACGCAAATACAAACACAGCAACTAACTTATACATCGGTAAATTGTGAAACAGATAGCCTTCCGACAGTAAGTGCATAAATTGGTTCTTAAGTATCGATGCCCTTATATTATCAGGAAGAGCATTTCCAATAAGGCATATTTTTGTCAGAAAACACTGATAGTTTCATCAAAATTTGTGACATAGAGCAGCTTTTGAAAAGGATATTATTGTATTATTGCTCTGTGACAGTGATTAACTTGAAGAGGATAAAATCATCAAAGTAAACCGCGTATTTAAAGAAATGGCATCTTTATCAAGAACAACAAGTGGAACTGAATTAAAGCGCAGTGGTCGTCGCACTGCGCATGCTCCTGAGGGGCCCCCCCCCCCCCCCCCCCCCCCCCCCCCCCCCCCCCCCCCCCCCCCCCCCCCCCCCCCCCCCTGTTGACAACATATCCGAGAATGCCGCATGAGGTTACGGGTTGATTATTATGTTTGCGATATTGTCGATAATATGGCGGCTGATTTGTCACAAGCATACCACCTTTCCAAATCTAACACGCAATAAAAGGTCAATTAATCTGAGTTAAATATCTTCTGAATATTGAACAGTAATTACACGCTGGATTGAGATCACATTTGATCATGATTTCCTTGAATCAGTTGAACGGGCCTCGCTCGAGCCATGGAGCTGAGTGTATGTCAACGCGGTGACCTTCTCCATTATCGAAGCAACAACACCTCCCTTGTGCTGCTCTGGCTTGCCGATCATGGTCTTGAGTGTAATTTTTGTGTTTAGGCATTGTGCTTGTTCCTGGTCTTCATATATATACAATGTTGATCATTTTAGTGATGCATTTTTACTGTGCTGTACATAGCATTGTGTACAACCAGCGTGACCGCGTGATCAAACCCATTTGTTCACTGTGACTGCGTGCAGTAAACTCGGCGACATAATGTGCAGAGTGTCTCAATGTTCGTAGCCTTACATGAGTTTATAGATAGAAATACACCACTGAAGTTCGTTTCGATCTTAATATTTTACTATTGCATGATGTTGAGTCTTACAAAGGCGTTAACAAAGTGAGGGACCGCCCCCATCTCACTCCAATTGAAGTTGGCAAGACTTCTGTTTACAAACATTATGTTTATCAACAAAAAAATCGCGCACGGGCAGCGCGACGACCACTGCGCTTTAAATTTCCTAAATACCACTCATACGTCATGAATCGGCTCTTCAATATATTTCATTTGCAATTTACTCAAACAATGACAATGAGAATGCAACATCGACGATGGACAGAGAGACAGACACTGAACAAATTAGGAAAATACATGTACAGCTGTTTTGCAGTAAAACAACGAAAACATCAAGAAGCCTCAGATCAGAGTGCCATGCACCAAAAGATGAAACTTCTCTATAAAATCATAAACATTGCGGAAGGTGGTACACGGATCGGTATTAGCTGTTCAGTGTTTCCTTACCTGCTCAGTGTCTGTTTTCTCTGAAACAACAGCACTCAATAGCTTGAAATTTAATTTTAAAGTGTACATGCAGGTTGGTCTATGACAGTTTTTCTGAGATATTAATGTTATAGCTCAAGAAATATGAAATTGAGTTCGAACAAGAAAAGAATTAATAAAAAAAGCCAAAACTACCCGACCAAGATTTGTTTACATTTTCCAAAATATAGCCTTACTGGGTGGCAAACCTAAGTTGTTTAAGGAAAAGCCAAGTTGATCAATTGGTATACAAATAAACATAGGGAGTGATCGCTCTATGACTTTAAAATTTTGTCATTTGTTTTTATGTTGTTGTTGTGCTAGTTTGCTGAACCAAGTTGATGACATAACTAATAGGCAATTGTACAAACATAATCCTAATAGTAATAAAAAATTCTAAAATAAGAAAGTATTTTCGCTGTAGTCTTAATGTCGTATGAGCAAACTGTCGTTGCAAACAGCATTTTCATCTTTTTGTGTCCAAAAAATTTAGTTTGATCCTGAAAGGGGCTGAAAACATACTCAATTCCGTACAACTTGAAATTATAAAGGTGGGTTGATCATGTCAAATGAGGGAATGGAAGGGATAGGAACAGGAATACCCGTGGTGTGCGCTGCCGAATATGACTCCGTTCTACGACTAGGGCGATGTTCGGCCTCTGAAATAACCATTTCATAGACAGATTGAAATATATGTGAGATGACAACTTTCACACCTCGGGTAGCATTCATTGATTAACCGATCGACCGGTAAGTTATAGGGTTGACCAGCTTCTTTGATAATGAGTCATGCTGTCGAGCGTCTGCAATGTCGCATTTGTCGTAGAAAAGGCGATACAATCTATACAAATAAAGAAAGAAATTAGGCTAATCATCAATTTTCAAACGTTTCTTCACGTTGATGAAGCGCGCTTTGGCCCTTTCGAAATGAACAAGTTTTCAACGCCGGTGAAACTATGAGAAATTGGTTAAAAACTCTTGTGAAGATGGTACTTTGCGGACAGTCAGTATTTTCATATACAAATGTCATTGTAAATGATAGTTATCTTAGAAAAGGCTATTTTCATTGATGTTAGGTAACTTGTGTGATGCCGATCACCTTTCAAAACTGCAGGTGGGAATTGGCGACTGCAACCTTATTTCCAATTTGCCATTTCCGACTTCCTATTTGAGTTTAGGCGTGGTCTATGCTAAGAAGAGGCGGAGCACGAGACGAGTTATCATGACAACTAGATTGATGTCTAAGCATTCCCGCGAATATTACGATTAAGCTAATCACAATTTCATGAATGTTTCATCGTTACATTCCTGGCACTTCGCCACCTAATTATGAATCAGCCTATTCCCGACAGTGTACATATTTGGAAGTATATCCGATATAAATGAAAGGATTGACATGATTGAATTGTTCATTTTCGCCACCGGTATGCTCATGCAACTTCTCCGGTGCAAAATTAATATATGAAGTTGATCAACGGGCCGCGCTCTATCATTTCGTTAAAATACTAGCGCTCCTTTCGTACCTTATTACTGTGATGAGGGAACTAATAAATTGTACATATTTTAGAAATATATTTTTTACTATAACCCAAATGGGATTCGAACCCCCACACACTCACGGCAACATCGCCTAGCTGCTAGGCCTCACACAAAACCAGTCGGCTACCGTTTCCAAGAACATTAATTTAAATAATTTTATTCAGCCACAGGAAGTTTTTCCTATATCTTGAAATGCCATGACGGTCAAGATATTTAACATCGGGACTGTAAAGATGTTCACCTTGACTGAGTTCCTGCTGCTCCTCCCGGTTTACGTTGAACCGTTGGCTGTCGAAATTGAGATGCCAACACTCCGCTGTTATCATCTGCTGAGCCGTAATATCCACTAAAAAATCAAATCTGCGAAAGTTGAAACATTAATTGACTTGCGGGAGGTCAGACTGGTAGATCAAAACGAATGACACCACCATAGATCCAAGCACACCTGATAGCCACCACACTGGTTGATAATATAGTGATATATGTCAACGTCACTGTTTGGTTCATTGTTTTGATTGATTTCGAGGTGTCCATTATTTACGTTCCGGAGGGAATTCCCAATAGACCACGCCTAAACTCTAATAGAAATTAGGATATGGTTGACTTTTGGAAAGTAAGAAAATAATCAGGTGTTAGCTAAGCAGCATTTTGAAAAAGATATGATTTTCAAATATTGAATGAAGTTTTCCAAGCAAAATTCTGATTTGCCGCAATGTACCATCCTCACCAGTCCTTTTCCCTATTTCTCACACTTTAACTTGTGGCAAAATTTAATATATTAGAAAAAGGCTGAAATGCTCTTCATTGCTCGCCTAAAATATTTTAAATTAAATTTTGATAATTACCCTTCATTTTATTTTTAATTGAATAGCTACATTAGAAAATGAACTCACTGCAAAGTTCCACGGATTCGATACTCGGCGCGCTTGCCCTTTTTCTTTCTTTCGTTTAACACGATACACAGTAAACCGGCCGTTACAATTTCCATTTGCACTTTTAAATGGTTTTCAAACCTATACACTCAGAGTCTAGTCTTGCGTTTAGCCGAGCGTTGTCAGTGGGTTAGAAAAACGAAGTATGGTCTCCGTTCTTTCGAGTTGACAAGCAACCTTGCTATTTTAGTTGTACAATAAAACGGCTTTTGTTCCGTTTTTTCATGTAAGATTTACACCCTCAGATACGCATCGTGTGTAAGGGATACGGCGAATATAACATTTCGTTTCTTGCGTTATTCAAGTTGGAGGATATAGCCCCAATGTTTTCGCCCATAAAAGCGTCAATGTTTCTGTAACGTTGGCTCAAGCAACGAGTTTTCATTCATCTGTTCAACTGTCAGGACTCAATGGGTTTATTTATAGAATGAAATGCGTCTATTTCCTTTGTAAATTCATGGAACCTCACTTGAGATTATTCTTGTTACAGAAGAGGAATAGGAGAAAGATGGACTAATGCAACTTTTAATTTCCTACTGTACTTACTTATTGTTGTACTGTTACAGTATGGGAAATAAACGACGTACTGTTATACAAACTTGAGAAGAGAGCTGGGAGGGTTATATTGGTAGTACATGTTACGGTGTCTTCTCGCTTCCTTCTTTCACGTCAATGGGCTATCTATGGATTTACTTATTAATTATTTTGTTGCTGTTCAGACATTTAAAATAATGAATGGTTTTTCACCTGATTATTTACAGTTTCCACGTTTTTAGATGTATCATTTCAATACTCGAAGTTCTGGCAACGCTGATTTGTACATTCCAACTTTTCAGACAGCAGCTAGATATGTAGTTTGTACTTCTACAATTGGATATAGTATTCCTTCGTCTATATAGGAATACCGAAAGTTTGCCACAGTTCAAAGCGCAGTTACGTAGTTTTGTAAATGATAAGTTTAAGAAAAAAGGCTTCGATTAGATTTCATTTGTTATTGTTAACTTTCGTATTTATATTAAATAAAGTCAAATTTTGTATTTTCCTTATTTTTGCACTCGGAAGTCTCTGATGTAAATTATGATTTCAAATGGCAGAAAATGTAAAATATGTAAACTATTTACAACCTTGATACACATAAACATCGATCTCGTCATCCCTGAGAGAGAGAGAGAGAGAGAGAGAGAGAGAGAGAGAGAGAGAGAGAGAGAGAGAGAATTGAAAAGCCTATGGAATATACTTGTTGGAGACCAAACCTGCTAAAATCACCTTCAGCTTTGCTATTTCAATACCAAATACAGTTTTAAATTACCATAGAAAATGCTTACTAAATAACCACATTGTATACTCTATGTTCCTGAAGGTATAAAATAAGAACAAGTTTTTTCACAGTATTTATTAATTTTGTTCACGTCATCACAATCTGAATATATAATGGTACTGAACTCAATGGAACTTTCATGCCAAATTTCAACCAGCATCGGAAGTGATTGTTGTAGGGATATTTTTACCAAGATCGACAAAGAAAAATAATAAAAATATCAGAATTGTTTATCTCATTCTAACATGCAATGTATGTATGACAACATTTGTAGGGATTTACAAACCTAATTTCCAATCAATACAAGGAACTATTTCTGTATTTTTTCCCGTCAAAAATTCCGAAAAAAACTTCACAAAAACACAAAATTGAAGATATTTCTCTGAAGCTAGAGCCTCTTATGTTATATAGAGAACTTTTTGTGACATATGTGTTGATGAAGGAGGACATCTTTGACAACCATGCCAGGCTAGCTGACCAAAAATGGCAAAAATAGCTGCAAAAATACTTGATTACATATGTCATCATAATTTTGACATATTAAATTAAGATCATCCATGGGAATATGTCTACTGAATATCAAAGTTATCAGACGAGTACTTTTTGAGAAACAATTATTTAAACCAAAAATGACAAAATTTTCCCCAAAATACAAATTGTGGATATCATCAGACTTTCAATACATCACATTTCGATTAAGCTTATGAACCATTATACCAAATATCAAAGCTATTATATGAGTAGTTTTTTGACCAAAAATTTTGAGAAAATGCCCAAATATTACCAACAAGAGAATTTCACTACAATTTGGATAAACTTGACTATAGTCATCCCATGGAACATGGATACCAACTTTCAAAGCAATCGGACAAGCCGTCTCAGGGAAAATTTTTTGACTAAACACTGAAAAAAAGCAAGTCATTGACAATGACATAGTCCCCACTTGTAATAGGAGTATTAGTCTTGATGGGGCAGGGAAATGTGGTCATTAAGAAGTATCACTGGAGTGTATATGTTGAGATCTATGGGCATATAGGTCTATGTCGTTGTTCCCAATTTGAAAACACATGAGGCATGTCTAAGTTGTGGTTCTAAATCGGGAAAAAAGATCAGACCTCTAGCTGTATTGGCCAGCCAAGAAATACATATGTGCATAATAAATGAGGTACAAGATGTGACATCTGAAGGTCTAACATCCTATCAAAATTGGAGGGTATAGAACTTGTATATATATATATATATATATATATATATATAATATATATATATATATATATATATATATATATATATATGTATATGTATATGTATATATAATCAAGGTCAAAGGTCATCGAGGTCACGTGACATTTTCAAAAAAAATTGTATTGCTAATTAATCCCAAAAATCAGACCTCTAGCTCTATTTGCTTGCCCAGAATTAGATATGTGCATAATTAATGAGGTACAGTATGTGCCGTCATAAGGTCTCCCATCATACCAAATATGAAGGGTGTACCACGTGTGGTTACTGAGTTATGGACAAATATGTATATTTCAGGTCAAAGGTCATTGAGGTCACATGACATTTTGTCAAAAAAATTGTATTGCTAAGTTATCCCTTTATACCAAAAATCAGACATCCAGCTCTATTGGCTCGCTCAAAATTAGATATGCACATAATTAATGAGGTACAATAGGTGGCGTCATAAGGTGTCCCATCACACCATATATGAAGGGTGTAGCACTTGTGGTTACTAAGTTATGGACAAATATGTATATTTCAGGTCAAAGGTCACTGAGGTCACGTGACATTTTGTCAAAATATCTGAGATATCTGCGTGAACGGATGGATGAACAGATGGAGGAACGGACTGACATGACCCAATCTATAAGCCCCCTTGACTTCATCCAGGGGGACTAAAAACTGTGTCACTCCATCCTTTTTGCAATATGAATACGATGAGAAATGGAGTTTTAAACAAAAAAGTCCTCTAACACGGCCAAATTTGATCGCATTGTGAAACAAATCGACGTGCATCTGTATGGGGTAGGGTACTGTCCTTGTGCAAAGTTTGAAAGAAATTGACCAGGGCATGTCTGAGATATCTGCGTTAACAGACGGACGCACAGACGCACGGACGGACGCACTGACAGACTGACGGACAGACATGACCCAATCTATAAGTCCCCCGGACTTCGTCCGTGGGGACTAATAACCCCAAAAATGCAAACATACATATTTCACCTCAATTTGTACACTCCTTACTCTGTAACTTACTTAGTATACCTAAAGGAACCTGCGTACACCATGTTTCAACCCAATATGACCTAAGGTTACAGAGTTTTAGCAAGCTGCCGCATTTTTCCTTTATTCCCCTAATTTGCATATTTTTGGCACCGGCATTTGAACATATTCTCAACTACACCCCTGGGTGCACCTGTACTTGAAATGCTAAGATGGTAGGTGCTGCGGTTTAGGAGTTTCTAATCTTAATTGACATACATACACACACACACGCACACACACACGCACGCACACAAACACACATACAGACATACATACATACATACATACACAGATATGCAAATGAACTGATTCATCTTATAAGATAGCCTCTCACTGATTTTGTACATATACCAAATGTGAGGTAAAAATGTTTCTGTTTCCTGAAAACCATGGCTTTCTGAAAATCTTAGAGAAATTGCAATAAATTTGCCTGTTTCCATTGAAAAATTCAACAAGTGAAATTCCACACTGAAAGATCTACATCTGTACATCATTTTTTAGGAACTGTGCTATGACGTGTTATCAAATTTGATGCAGTATTTCTTAACGTATTACGCTTATAAGTAAATTTCATTAAATATGCAAATTAGACCTTAATTATCATGATACTGGTAAATGTCTTTGCACACTATTACAGGACTAGATTTTGTAAACTTTGCAGAATTTCTATACACATCTTAATTATGAAAATTCATCAAATATGCAAATTAGCAATTAATTGACTTAACACTGCTAAATGCCATTGCACACTATGGTGGTCCTGGGAGATCAACATCTGTACCACATTAGTCAAATTTGATGCAGGATTCCTTACATTACACTTATCATAAATATTCATTAAATATGCAAATTAGCAATAAATTGACAAAATACTGATGTAAATCTTTGTCTGTTATCAGAGTTGTGTGACCAACACCAGTACTAAATTTCATCACCATCTTTCTAGAAACCTAGCTTTTTCAAAATTCACTAATCATGCAATTTAGTACTAATTATTCACGCCACGCCAAAAACAATGGTTTTGCATATGTATTTCATAGTTTTATGTCCTTGTACCAAGTATGAAAAGAATTGGCTCAGGCATGTCTGAGATACCTGCATGCACAAATGCACAGACTCATGCAACCATAAGTCCCTCACTGAACTTACCTCCGTGGGGACTAAATGTGTGTACACAATGCAACAAGACCTCTAATATGTGATATTTCTTTGAAAAATATCATATAGAAAATATGTTTTACTGTACATAGAAAGATAACTGATATTTTTTTGGAGAAATACATTTTCATGACACGTAAACGTTTACTTAAATTTTCTTGAAAACATTAATGCTTTCTATGATAAAATATGCATAATATCTCTGACACATGAAATTGGTGGGATTCAAGATTGATCAACTTGCCATTTGGCACAGTGTATGAATGTGATATTCAAGATGGCTTACATCTATTTGAATATATTCCAATACATTTTAAAAAACACTAGAGAGAAACACATACCCGGTAGATCATCCTACGATATGACAGAGACAGAAATACATGTTATGCTGTATAAAAGCTTGTTAGGAGGTTTTATTTACCATTAAAATATCTGTATTACATTGTAAAAGAGTGATACACAATCACCAAGTGTTCTTACATATGCAGGCCTTGGAAAAAACTAACATATATTTTCCTTAATTACAAAGGTTACAAATGCAATGTAATTTGAACTACTGGAGGAATCAATTAAATCTTACATACGTGAGGAAGTTTCAAGTATACATGTACATCAGTGTACAGCTGATACAATGTCAATCCTGCCAATTGGGGATGAGATCATTATCCCATGTAAATCAGCATGCAGTATTGTGATAAAAGTCTTTACTGTGTAACAAGGAAATTTCACAATACACAGCTTTAATACTTGGCTGCATATTTTTACAGGCATACCAATGGGAACATAAAGCCTAAGACTGACCATTGTACATAATCTGAAATATTCTGAGGAAAATGATGCATCATACCTATAGCTGCATAAAACAGGTTCACAAAGTTTTCTATTCTCAAATATGTTGCTTTTAACCAACTGAACTGGGGTCCACTAGACCTATTCAAAGTATTGGTTGTTATGTTGTAAAGTTGGTTGTAAAGTGACCTAGTGACTGACAGAGCCCTGCTGTGGAGTCCAGAGAATAACTATGTGTGACAAATTTGTTGGTATGTACCTGTCGGTTTCAGTGAGTGTTTTTCCAAGGATTTGGAAAGGTGGGACACTGTGATCTATGATGGTTAAAATAGGGGGGGGGGGGGGGGGGGTGCACTGAGTGAGTGAAGCACAGCAAAGTCACTGAGGAAGAAATGTAGTGGAGGGCTTTTTCCAATTGACAATTGATGTCATGAATACATTCATTTCTAAACAACATGGAAACTCTCTTTTAATGGTTTGTGACATATTGGTAGCATTAAAAGTTCTCATTTGTAAGCAAGTGAATGGCAGCGGATAGAGCTCAGCTGTGTTATGTAGACTGTAGAGACTATTTCTGACACTTATTGATGAAGAGGGTGGAAATCTTTGCTAGCTCATTTCAGGACAGCTGTAAAAATTCACAATGTCACATTAAGATCATCCCTAAGAACATGTCTGCCAAATATCAAAGCTATCAAATGAGTAACTTTTGAAACACAAATATTTTGACCAAAAATGCAAAAATTGACCAAAAAATACGAAAATTGAAGATTTCATCAATTTCAATATATCACACTAAGACAACCCCTAGGAACCTGTATACCTAATATCAAAGGCATCAGACAAGTAGTTTTTGAGAAACACATTTTTTGACCAAAAATGGCAAAAATAGCACCAAAAAACAAAATTGCAGATTTCGTCATATATTCAATATATCATATTAAGTTTATCTGTAGGAACCTGTATACCAAATATCAAAGCTGTCAGATGAGCGGTTTTGATGAAATAAAGTTTTGACCAAAAATGACAAAAAAATTCCTTAAAAATACAGATTTGCACATATCATCACAATTTGAACAAATCTAAGTTGGGCTATCCCTTGGGATCTGTATACCAAATAATAAAGCTGTCTGACCAGCGGTTATGAAGAAGATTTTTTACCAAAAACGCCTTTTTTGGCACTAATTTGGATATTTTCAACAATATCAAAAAATTGAAAAAATTGGTTTCTCAAAATCATATAAATCATCTACACAACAAATATCAAATCAGTAAGTATGGCGTTTCTCAAGATATTTGAGAGGACGGACGCCTCACAATTAGACATACATACATATACATACATACATACATACATACATACATACATACATACATACAGACAGACGCCGGACGGATACCCATCCCAATAGCTTCTATAGACTATAGTAGCTAAAAATAAGCTCATTCACACTAACTGCAGAGCTAAAATAGAATTTAACCATTTGATTCCATGTCTGTTCTTTTTAAAGTTATATTCCTTGGAATACAAGTAAACAAGTACTGATAACATATATACTTGTAAATATCTATTTTTCATAAGCTTGTCAGACTGCTAAAGGTGTGCTTGTGATTTTCTGATAACATGAATTTTTACTTATTGCAAGCAATAGTTTTGATCTCCAAAGCAAGTTTCAGATGTAGTTTTGAGCTTTTGCTCTTGATAATGGAATGGGACTTCATGTACTGTATTCACGAGTTAGTCCAATTTGCAATAATCTGCAACATAAATCTCTGTACCCTGTCCACAAGTTGACATTGCCTGAAATCCATATCGCACAAGCTTGAAGATATATCTCCTTGGAAGCCATCATTGTTTACAGCCTGGGGGGGGGGGGGGGGGGGGGGCAGAGGAATGTGAAGGGGGTCACTCAAAATATTGAAAGCTATAAGGGGGGGTTACTCAAATGTTGAGAGAAAGAAGGCGGTTACTCAATTTTTGGTGCAAATGTATTGAAACACGTACCTCTCAGATTGCACCACTTCACACATCAATTTCTACAAATTTTTACTCAGTAAAATTACACATTGAAAACACCCCTGAGATTACGCCAAACTGCACCAATGCACACTACAATTTCTCAAATTTTTCCATGCAAGGGAGAGGAGCAAGCCCGTCGGACACTTTCCCCATCAGCCTTCCGCATGTTCTTCAATCAGTACTTTCAAAGTCTACCCTATCAGATATCCCAGTGAGGACCCTGTTATGATACCCATCCATATTAAACAATACTGTATGTAGTTGTATACTGGTTATAGTGTGACCTTTGACATCTATGTTTTGTTGTGACTTTGAATTTCATTTTGTTGGTTTCACCTTTTTCAACCGTCATGAGATAACCAATGATTATCTAGCAGGGTACACTAGGATTTGAATGGTCTTTACTATTGCTGTATTTATGTAAATTATAGAAATACATGTATTGAAATTTAAGTTTTCAAAAGTGAGTGTGGGGGGGGTCAGTCAAAATTTCCATGTAAGAGAGAGGGGGTTATTCAAATTCATCATGGTTTGGGGGGGCGGGTACTTGAAATTTTAGAGTTTCCGACAAAATTCCTACAACATCCCCCCCCCCCCCCCAGGCTGTAAATAATGACAGCTCCCAATGAAATTTGGGCTGCAGTGTAGCTGTATCTTTTGATGAATTTTTCACAATTTTTTTAATATCAACTCTAGTTTCTTGTTCTTCTTCTGAAAGCTTACTGGGAAACAAAGTACCTATATATATCATACATGTGCACATTGCAATGTTATTGACCAGTATATGTAAATCTGGGTCCTGATTGACTAGTCTGGTTCCCTGACCCATTTCCCCGGTAGAGGGCGTGGGGAAATATAGGGTCAGGTACCGGGTAGCCATCTTGAACAGAATTTTGTTCAAGATGGCGGAGGTTAGTCACCTGACAGAACATGCTACAACAAATATGGCTGCTATCATGAAAACGCCGGTTAAAATTCGACTGGATCAAAATTATGTTCGAACACTGGTATCCGAACCAAAAACATTGGCACACGAGACGGGAAACATAAACTCCAGAAGTACGGGGAAATAGAGGTGATTGAAGGCTGGCTGTGATATCGCAGCAGTACTTGCTGCGTGTATCGAACGCGCTAGGGTCATTGAGGTCATCGTCGACTGCGGCGTGACCCCAATGACCCGACCACGTTCGATACACGCCACAAGTACTGCTGCGATATCACAGCTAATTGAAAGCAAACTTTGTTGGAACTGTGAACGACGATTGATTCGATGGATAGAATGGTGTCCGAATTTCGTGAAACATTAGGTGACGACTGCATTAACTTGCATGGTACCTGAAACCCGAGTCCTTGCCTGAGCACCTCGGGTGACAAACAGAAGACTTTCAATCCCCAAGGTGTGAATGTTCCATTATTATGTTTATCTAATCCAGCTGGTGCTATTGTAGTGCCATTGTAGGACAGGCAGGTCTTTGAAATTGATCCTCTAGGGAAGTAGGGTATTGCTAAGTTAATGGAGTCTTCCCGTAATGAAATGCCTGGCATCATGTCGACGTTCTAAAAGTATTAAGAGGTGTGCTAAATCACAGTGGCTAAATCATGGAGGTAGAAAGTCTTTCTTTCTACCTCCACGGCTTTGTGGTACAAACAAGAAGTTGGTGTCAAGTAAGCCTGAAAGTGCGAAACCCAAGAAAGATGAGAAAAAGTTACAAGTGTTACTTTCATCCAATCACAGCTTGTTTTATTTTAACCCAATAGCGTCCATGTTTACATTAGCCGGTACCTGACCCTATATTTCCCCACGCCCTCTACCGGGGAAATGGGTCAGGGAACCAGACTACTGATTGACATGTACACCTCTGGAGCAGAAAAAGTGATAATGGAATGTTTATAAACAATCATCACAAGTGACAATTACCTACAGGTTTGTTATTATACTACTGAGATCACCATGATACTGAGGGGAGGCATGAAATAATAATTGTGTTTTCTCAGTGCTCTGAAAGTTGAATTTTTCCTCTCTTTGAGCTGGACTACCTTAAACAGTTCTGTGTACAAGCTGTAATATGATGATGCTTAGTATTGCGGGTTATATCTGTTAAGTTGCCCACTGTTTGTCTGTGGTAGGTGTAGTGGTTTAGGAGTTTTTGATCCTAACATACATGTACATACAATCTGTGTGCTGAGCAGTGTAAGGGTTCACGTCTGTCCACCATACTGACTAATAGGAAATCCTCTACCAAATGGAGGTGCAATCCCACTGTCTTCATCTTGAGAAAACTGTCCCTGGTAGCTGGTTCCTTTCTTTGCGTGGTAAAATGCTGCCTTAAAGTCGGTTTTGGATTTATCTTGCTTCCTCTTCTGCATGGATATACACACCTGTTCCCTAACATAGTAATAATAATAAACTCATGGAAGACAATCATGGACCAATCATGGAACATAAAACATATAATTTCTCTTCACAAAAAGTTAGTTTATTTGTGTGTTAAATATCAAAGAATTCTTGTGTAAAAAAAACCAAATAAATTTATTTTTCTCTCCGCTATATACATATTTCTCTAACGTAGACATCTCAACCACACCGTTTTCTTCTTGCTCAACCAATGTCCTGCACAGTTTAAGAATGAGAATTGCTGTAACATGTATGCTGTGTATAGTATCTGGATGGATTAGTGTTAAGCTGATGCACCTACATAGTTGCTGCTGGCAATGTCAATTAAAATACAGAAATTATCAGTGAACCTGTGTTTCTAATTAGTATTCTTGTAATCGTAAACATGCTAGCTATATAAAGACAATTAAAATACAGAAATGTATCAGTGAACCTGTGTTTCTAATTAGTATTCTTGTAATCGTAAACATACTAGCTATATAAAGACAACTAATATAAAACACTTTGTGCAAGTTACAAGATACCAGTTCCAGCACATCTTTGCAACAACCACTTGTGTATATATACTTGGGAGTAAGGACTGAAAAGGAAAAACTTACCTGTTGTTTGATCATTTCCATTCATCTTTCATTGTAAATGTCATGGCAAGTCCTATTCAAAGCCCTCCACTTTGTTCTTTACTGCTCTTTGTCAAGGCAATGGTATTTCTCATCCTTGACATTGCAGCATTCACTGCTGATCCTGAATTGTAAACAGATAGACTCATGATTACTTACAACTCTTTAAATGACAATGATAACCTGAATGATTAAAATACATTTGATGATGGGATGTTAATGAATTTCAAACACTCATAATGTCCTTGACCCTAATGATGATAAGCATTACACACATGTAAACATTCTAAATAAGATGACCCAGGTCTATCCACAATACAATTACTCAGCATCACAGGTGACCCCGGTCAACCATCAACAAATACATGTACACGCTATGGAGATGATCCTGGGCAATCCAGAATACAAATACAGGTACACATTATTGAAGATGACCCAGGCCTATCCTGAATACAATTACAAATACAGGTACAGTGTTTTTATTGAAGATGACCCAGGCCTTTCCTGAATACAATACAATACAATACAATACAATACAATACAATACAATACAATACAATACAATACAGGTAAACATTGTTGAAGATGACCCAGGCCTATCCTGAATACAATACAATAAAATACAGGTAAACATTAATTGTTGAAGATGACCCAGGCCTATCATGAATACAAATACAGATACACATTATTGAAGATGATACAGGCCTATCCTGAATACAATACAGGTACAGACTGTTTGTATTGATGATAGACATTGGTCATCTCCCATTATGTATTCTACATAGGCCTGAGTCATCTTACATGTACATACTGTGTGCATGTATGCGTATGTGGATTGGCCTAGGTCATCTTCCGTTGCATATATTATGTGTATTTTGGATATGTCTGTGCCATCTTCCATACCATGTGAATGCATTTGGATTGAGGATAGGCCTGGGACATATTCCATATCGTGTGCATGTAGGCCTGGGTCATCTTCCATACCGTGTACATGTACTTGTGGATAGGCAGCGGTCACCTTCTGTCATGATGTGTACACGTACTGAGTAACACTGTATTGTGGATAGGCATAGGTCATAATATTTGCATGAAGATATTGCCCAGGATATTGTCCAGTTGAATGTTTACCATGCTGAACAACAAGCAGCACACTGCGACATGCTTAAGTCGATGTTCGATTACAAGTAAGCAAAAACGATAATTGCACAGGTTGTCCGCAGAGTTGCAGGGTAGGACTAGTTACAAAAATGAAAGTGTACCAGGAATAGTTTGCTGAATTTCCATGGCTAGTGTTTGAATAAGAGAAGAATCAGTTTTTTTTTTCTGTAAGACATCAAGTGGCCATTATAGGAAAAAAATTGTGAGACTGGAACGAGAGTGACGCTTTCTCACAATTGGTGAGAATCTCTAATTGCCATTCTCACTGCTATCGGTGAGAATAGTTTAATTCTCACCATTGAGCACTGAGAAATGCACTTCTTGATGAGATAATAGATTCTCACCGATGGGAATGGAAATTCTCTCTAAGCACTGTGAGAATGGTAATTTTTACAGTGAGAATCAACCAGACTAATCATTCACTGGTGAGAATCAACCAGACTCATTGTTCACTTGCGAGAATTAACCAGATTGTTTCACACCAGTGAACAACAAGTCTGATTCTCACCAATGAATGGTGAGTCTGGTTCATTCTCACCTTAAAAATTACCATTCTCACAGTGCTTAGTGAGAATTTCCATTCTAACTGGTGAGAATCTATTATCTCACCAAAGAGTACATTTCTCACTACTCATCGGTGAGAACTTTTGAATTCTCACTGGTAGCTGTGAGAATTGACAAGAGATTCTCACAAATTGCGGGAAAGCGTCACTTTCTCTCTCCAGTCTCGCAATTTATTCCTATACACCCAGTTTGATTTTGAAATTAAAGCATTCATTGTTTGGACTACCAATAGAAAGAGGCGACTGTTTACACCTAGTGTACAAAATGTGATTATCTGCAGTACCTTCTCAAAGTGAACAGTTGGTTTAAAAATTAGACTCTGTGATTGGAGAACTGAAAGCACTTGATGACTGAGGCAGAAGGGAAAGGGTAGAAAGGAAACATCTTGAAGTTACCCTGTAAATAATGCAATACTTATGATACGTCTTGATACATTTACAAAAGTGCAAGTCACATAAGTGTGAAGCACACGGGAAATAAAATTTGTTGTGAATCTTATAAAGAAAGCAGTTTGTTCCATAAAAAATAGTTGTTTATTTTCATTGCCACTAACTATCTGTGGTTCAGGATGGTCCTACTTAAATTTGAAAATCACAAATGTCCCATGGACCTGGTAATGTATTACTTTGAATGGAAATGATTATGGGACCAGTTTAATGTCATATTGTTACTGTAGCAACTGATAGGACCAGAGTATACAGCTGTCAGTTGGCCAAAATCACAGATGAAATTATATGTAATTTGGATGGCTATAGTTCTAGCAAGTCAATGTTGGTCTCATTTAGCCAGAATGGCTTAATGGTAAATTTAGCCAGTGGAAACACTGAACAGGATATATGTAAGTACAAACCTGTGCCACAGCAAGGACCCACTGCCTTAGGAAAGTAAATATATTGATGAAAACTCCCTCAATTCCATGGGTTTTTGCACTGCATTGATGACAACACCACCATCTCTGTTCAGTGTTGGCTGTTTGCATAGCCACACACTGTGTATTTGCTTTGCAATGGAGGATGGTATTGTCACCATGTTGTTTTTCACCAGGTTGTCAGACCAGTATCCAATGACAATGGGACGCACTGCCTCAGTAAGGGATCTCGAATCTGACTGGGTGAAAAGAAAACATTAACAAGGATGTAATGTAAATATTATCTCCTGCAAATTGCTGACATTACTTTACACATCAGTTCATTCTGAAACATGGCTTTTTATATTCATTAAGATATTAAGAAAACTTGATTGTTTATGACTTCTGTAATTTTAATTAAACCTTTCATCACTGGTATAACTTTGCAACAAACCCTTTGTATTCACTGGTGATTGTTGACCTTTTCAAAGAAAACTATAATGTAGGTCAAGACGTGCATTCAAGCAAGTAGCAATAAATTCATTTATACATTTATTTCAAGGGAAGACCTGGAACAGGCTCCATAAAATATACATAAAAATATGAATGCATGAAGTACAATAAAACAATAAACAACACACAACAAACTATGTGAAACTATTAAAAATATGTACAAATTTAGGCATGACATTCTGACCAGGCATCTGAAACTTTGACAAGATAAAGTGTTGTCAATGGCAGGGTTGGAAATGCACACATCAAAGTAGCCATACATCTTTGAAGAGCCAAGTACCTAAAACCATTGAGTTTTATACTGTGAGTCTAAAAAACAGTGCGAGTTCTAGTATTTGTAGTTTACTGAGGAACATCAAAATTAACATGAAACATGATTGGGGACAATCATACATATTATTAAAATATTCATATAAAAATATAGTATATAAAAACAATCTTCGATGATAAAGAGGCTAAAGGTTAAAACGCTTGCAGAATTCGGTAATTATTTCAGCTGTTAGGATGCTATGTTTGAAACAAAGGAACTTCATGAATTTCATTTGCACTTGCTCAATTTTTTCCTGTTGATTTTTTTTGCCAAGGAGACTACAGTACAGACACATATTCTAAAATACTTACATGTATTATATAAGTTATGTACAGAGCGTCAAGGGAGTTGATGTTGAAGAAAGAACTACAACTCCGCCAAATATAACCGAGCATGCGAAAAGCTTAACTGATAATGAACAAGATGTGCAGGAAATTAAAAATAAAAAATGACTAAAAATTTAAAACAAATCTTACCTGATGAAGGATTTGTAAAAGATCAGTTGTCAATCTTTTGATTCTTGTTCCTTCTACGTTCCACATACATATACCTCTGAGGCTTTACGACCAGGTTACATGAGGTATACTAACAGCTGTAGACAAATGTCAATGAATACAATTAGAATCTTGAGATAGTCCTATTTCTCACTGTCTGTACAATGGATACTCAACTTTATAATCATGGATATGTGTCAAAAGATTAGTAAAATCATACACTCATTCATTATGTATTACCATGCCACAAATACACAGTAATCATGGTTTGCTTTTATGTCCGTGAATATGAATAATAATGCTAACATTGAAACTTTTCAGCAAAAATGTAAATAGTCAATTGTACAACGATCATAATCAATCACAAAAACAAAATGAAGTGCTTGTGGGCCAAATTATACACTTTTTAAAAAATCTCCAGATTTGCCAAATTTTTAGGGTGGGCATGACTGTGCATCAATGCTTATTACATGCCTTGATGTGGGTGCAAATCAGTGAATTGATTTGAAAAGGAACATCCGGGGAGTTAGCGGGTCGGTGAACATAATGTACTGACCGGTTTTAATGGTTACCCGGGCAAGTGAAGCCCTTCAACGTTTTTAACATCCAAGTAGACACTTAATGATAGATGTAAAATATACATGTGCACACTTCTATTTTGACTTTTGTTAAAATCCTTTCGATGCTGGTCGATAATGGTAAAATTGTTTGAAAATGTCCTGCATATACGTATGTAACTAAATGTGATACAGCATTTATAACCATGAAGATATTGTTGCCTGAATACATGGGTTTATGTGCCCTCGCAGCAGGTTGATAATATCATGGAAATAACAGACTCTGCTCTGACCATTAACATTTATCTATAGGCTTTGGCAAGACTGAAAGCCAAAATAAGCATGCTCGCCAAGCCTTGTTAATTTTGGACTTTCCTCTTGCCCTTGGCCATAAATTAATGATAATGGTCAGGGCTTCTCCCATTTTCTCTATAATATTAATTTCCAGGGCTCGAAATTAGCGGTAGTCCCGCTCCACAGACTACCAACTTTTCCCTGGGGCTACCAAAGTCCATGAAATGGTAGCCCACACGGACTACCAAAGCCTGGGACAGGAAATTACTTAGTGGGCGACATGATGTTGATCGCTGACGCCACTACACATGCTATACCGACGATCATACAGTCAAACCAGCTGGACACAGAAAGGACATGTCGAATTTTTTGCGACAAACTTTCAATAAAATATCATTTATATCTGAACTGATGTACTTGGATAACAGGCTCGAGAAATGATGGCCAATGAAAATTCATTTTCATATTTATTTAGTCACAATTTATCAATCACAATTGGACACAAAATTATTCAAACTGCAAAGAAAAAGCTGTCGGGCCATCCACACATTTAGCTTTCCGGGGGAAATATAGTCAAAATTGCCACGAAAGTATTAGGAACATGACTGTACCAAGTTGTCATCCTGAAATTCATAGCCAATCTATTTTTAGCCATGTTATGTTTACACGTGTGAGTGAAAAGTCGTTGTCATTAAAGCCCCTGTAGCTGTAACTCTTGAAATTTGTGGACCTGAAAAAGGCTTTCTTTCTTCTCTGGTTATCTTTAAATTCTAGAAATTTAAAGGATATAGTCTTTTACCACTGAAAACCTGGACAAGCAAATTTAAATTTTAACTGTTATTTTGATTTCCCGCCATTTTTAAAAATGGGTAATATTACAAAAAACAGCATATGGTGTCCCAGTGGAGAACATTCAACACTATGCATTATATTTTGGATTACTCTGTTGTTTCTGTGAAGATTCCAATGCATATATGCACTGCGTACTGTGTTTTTGCTTTATTTGCATGAGGGCGCCATTTTATGTTTGGGCAAACATTTATTATTTATCTTGCTCAAAATTGCACATGCAGTCCCAGTGGACAGTTTATTCTACCTGTATAAACACCCCTCAATGAGTACATTCCCATGAACTTGTTTTAGTTTGGAAGTAAAATCACAAAAATAATGGGAAAAAGATACAGCTATCGGGCCTTTAAGTACATCAAAGCTCTGCGTATGTGTGAATAGGTCGTCAAACTTTGAGGCGTCACCGTCGTCCACTACACATGCTATACCGTTCTCCAAGGCCATGATCAGCAGGTATTGATGTCAAATGACTAGAAAATTCACTCACTGGATAGAATCATGAAAATAAATCGGTCATCGTCTAGATATAAATAAAATATTCTTTACAAAAAAAACCTCTTCATTCATGCATGGGCTACCAGACCTTGTCGCTGGGCTACCAACTTCAGAAAAGGTAGCCTACTGGGATACCAGGGTAAAAAGTTAATTTCGAGCCCTGATTTCATTTATTAAGGGTTAAATAAGTGTGATAAGGCCATTTGTGTACAAGAAATTAAATTTTGGAATTTCAGCAAATGCACTATTCATGTATGTACACAAGGCTGCCAAAGGAACAAGGAACAATTTTTTTCCAATACAAAACTGACAACATTTTTGCACTCTTTAGACTTTCGCCAAGTCTGTGGGCATGTATATATCAAAAATGAATACATTGAAGCAATGAACTTCGCAGACTGGCAGGCTAGGTGGTTGGCTGGTGCTCAGATAGTGGGGTGAATGCCATTCCCTACAGACTTGTGAACCTTGCAGGGTTTCAGTAGCTATAAATAATTCATATGACATCAGGTAATAAATATGCATGACTAATCTTAATCTTAATCAAGCATAATTTTCCAACTCATTTAAAGTTGGAATAGAGAAGAATAGTGAGTATAAATATGTTTTCAGAATTTTTAAAACAGTCTGTGAATCTTTCTAAACATGGGGGATATTTTTGCCTTCCCTGGGGAATCGCAGCGGTACAATTATCATAATGAATCATGGTAATCTCCAGTCCTATGAAGTATCAGTAAATTTCACAATTGCAATCACCTTCCCTGATTTTTGTACCCATCACAGCTCTGCTCGGCTCCATACCCAAACCGGGTATTTGATTCCGCTCGTTTTTCAATAACATTGTTTCCAGAGAATGTTATCGTAGGAATTATAACAAAAGATGATTCATTCACTGGCAATTTTTTAGTAATTCTGGGTAAGAAATACATATATGATTGCAGAAGATGGCATAGAATACCAAGGATTCGACAATTTACAATAAGGGTACAAGAAAGAATAACGGTAGAAAAACATTATTTTAAGATTCAGCGGTGAGAATAAGAACAGATTCTCACTAATTGCGAGAAAGCGTCATTTTCTCGCTCGAGTCTCACAATTTTTCCCTATGATGCTGTACGTGTTGAGGCTTACAGACCACAGACGTTCTGTTGAGTGGATAGTTTGTAAAAGTGGAGTTTCCGCTACGTTCCGACGTTCTCCTCCGTAGCCTTATCACCATTTGAAGAAAAGGCTACAGAACAGAACGTCCGAACGTAGCATAAACTACACTTTTACAAACTACCCACTCAACAGAACGTCTGTGTTACAGACAAGCTGCAGTACAGTAGCTCGCGCTCGGGGTATTTGGGTCGGACGGTGACCTCGAGCCACTGTGCAGTTACACACACTGCCACACCAGCAGTGCCACGCAGAGCTAAGCGGCAGCATACTGGTACCATCGAGGTAGATACTTACGTGGAAGAGAGGACTTCGCCAGTCGACGAAAATACGTGATCATCAGCTGCTCCCCTACAATGGTGAGACTTGGCTGCAGTACGATGTACGGCTGAGTCGCCCACGATGTAACAAACACAACTCATACGCGATCGCGTGGCCGCGCATTGAAGTGACTTGGGGATTCCTCGTACAGCCTCCGGTCACCGGGGTGACCCAGGCCTGGGGGTGACCGGGCGTTTGTGACGATAGGGCCGCTTTACACAGGCATATCCTTCCATGACAAGCAATCAAGTACGCCATTCATGGCTTTATTTTGACAATACATCAAAGAAACTCGATGTACAAATTTTACAGAATGCTTTATAAAATATAAACCAACACTCCTAACACATTACGCCACAGTCGCTCGAGAGCTATTCAGCTCTGAGACTATTCGCCCCATAGACGAGTATACAGAAGCTCGCTTCTGTATACTCGTCTATGGGGCGAATAGTCCCAGAGCTGAATAGCTCTCGAGCGACTGTGATTACGCTTTCAAGTGTAGTGTTAATTTAGCTTCGCTACACTTCGTTACACTTGTTCTCATTTGCATACAACTTCCAACCTCTCTTCTTGAATTAGATGGACGGACAGAGAGACATCGCTTTTAGATTTGCTCACGTCTGTGAACACGTGAGTTACTGAGGTCGGCTGTCTACAAAGACGGTGTCCACTGCAGTCAACAGACTTTGCTTCTCACTGAAGTCAGTACGCCAAAGTTTAGTGCATCTACATCTCAGTGTCAAAGCGAGGAAGAGCGAGTGCAAAGTGTGAAGTGAAGAAGTGCGAAGTGACTATAGCTTGTACAACTTCAATCGTTACCAAATCTGCATATTGTCATGACTTTGGAATGCATATTTAATAAACTAAAGATGAGTCGGCAAAGGCCAAGGGGAGGGAGGTCGCTTCAATCTAACACATTGTCAAGCAGGATGAAATGATCTGTCAACACAGAACGTGGAGGTCCAGACTGAACGTCTTGTCATTGCCATTGACTTCAGCAGTTGCTTAAATAATATATCACTAAAAGGAAGAAATCCCGTTACACTTCAAGGTTCGGAAAACAAACAAGGAGAGGTCATTCTTGCGATGTAACTTCGTGAAAGGGCTTCTGTCGGTCAAAATCGCCAGCCGTCAAAACAAATTCAAAAACTATTTTAAAAATACTAAAATTACAATGCATAAACTTGATATTTTTATCGAATATACATACTGCGACAGGGCAAAATAACCTTGGTATAGTGTCTTTATTACTCAAACTGGCGGGGTAATTACTTCACCTTAAATGACGAACCGCCTTAGATGTTACCCAGGATTCTACATTCGGCAAAGAAAAATCGTATATCTATGTAAAGATAATAGTATATGCACAGGTTTTATCAGTCATGGCTTGGCGTACCTTATCAAACCACAGTGTTACAAAGAACATATTCTCTGGAACTATCAGCATGTTGCTGGTAATAGAACCACTCGGACAGTACTATAAATAGTTTTCGAAAGTACCCAACATTCATAATCATTAATTCGTTTGGCGCTTGCCTGTATTTACTGTAAGCTTAGAACGTGCAGTAGTAGTTTTCAAAAATATTTCTATTGTTTTATATATAGGTCTTTGTGCACCTCGAAAGTGAAAGACTGAATTGCTCAAACTTTCCTAATTGAAACTTTCAACCATTCTGTTCCCAAAGCAAGAATTAAAAAAGGGGATTACGTGCAAAGTTTGTACTAGAGAAACAAATTACTGAACATTTACGGATATTTGAACTTCAAAATGGCCGCCATTCCTGTGTTAACTCTATCGGAAAAAATACATTTTTGATTTTCGAAAAAGTAGGACGGTGAAATGTTTTTTCTCTCCTAGATCTATAAAATGAGCCCCCACCCCACCAAGCGGTAGATCAGAAAGGAATTGTAAAAATTGTGAGAGCCCGAATATTTGTCCCCGAGGTGCATTCTACTTTAAATATGAATTACATAGTTGCACTATTTAAATTTGCCTTCTATCCTGTGAATATGGATTTGATCTTCAATAAACCGTGAAGTCACCAATAAAAAAGTCCGCATGTATGTATTATAACTTTTGACGATATTTAAGGCTAAATGTGGTATGTATCAGCTACAATTTCTAGATCTGATTCCTATAAATTATGCAACATGTCGAAATTTTCTTGTCCAACACTGACTTTATATATGTGTCTGGCGCTTTAAGTGCTGATAATGGAATATCGGACCGAACTTCAATAGTTCTTTACCGGTTCCATGATCCGTGCGCGCCAGGGTACTGAAGCGTACCACTCTCGGAACCCAGAGTTTTTATCGCGCGTACGCTAATAAGTATCTCTGGCACAGGCAGCTTATATTCATGTGACCTCGAGGTCATTGGAACGTCAATGAACTACTTTTTTACCTGTCGCGCACTGTAGCTATGGTATTGCTACAGTAACGCGTGGCAGTTTGAATTCGTTCCAGCACGCGCACAGTTATCTACAAAGTCAAATAAAAATGCCATTTTCTCTTTTCAGAGTTTATTTTATTGTTCTTTTTTTTGAGTATTCCTATATACGGCCTTGGAAAATAACTTTGAGTGCAGGAGGGGTCACAATTCAAGAAAATACATCATCAGCAGACGATACAGGGCTTTGCTTAAAGGTTGGAACAGGTCAAAGCCTTGTTTCTTCCCGAATAATTACACTTTTTAAAAGTAGTTCCAAGGCTAATTATATTTTTCCAGTCTGTGTTTCGCTATAAACTTATAGTAGGCCTAATTAGTTTTCAAACCGATGAATATTTTTTGCATGGAGGATGGACTTTGTATTTTGAGCGAGTTCGTCACAGTGTCGGTTTTCGGTGCTGACTTTCGGTTTGCGGATCGGTATGTGGTGATTTACCACGTAAACAGGTCACCTGTGGCAGAGTCACTTATCGCCGAATCGAACACATCAGGAATTGTGGGTAATATGCGGTAAGATGACTCTGCCTGGAGATTGAAAGCGTACGTTATGCATAGAACTTTTTAGCTGTAGGGTACACGCAGGGTACGTTAGTCACAGAACTCTATGGCAGATTACACCCTGACCTATATTTTCGTCGCTGATGGTTCAATGATACACACGGGGCATTATTTGGTATTGCAAATTTGTGTCATTCTTCTGTAACAATCCGTTGTACAAAACAAATCGGCACGTTTTCGCTGTTTTGAGCTTATATACGGTGTTTGATAAAGTCACTGCAATGCATTGTGGGATAACCGGAAAAAGGTCTATAGAAAAGTCGATGATGACAATGCACGTCACGCACTGGCACGCCACATTCAAGAACGCAATATTCAGCAAAACAAGAAGCGGTTCTTTGTACAGAAAATTTCACAAGCTACGGTTCCAGTAGCTTTATAAATCTATATAGGGGGTGCCCGGTTGTTGTTTTTTGTTAACGCATTCTATGTAAATTTGTTTATGCAGTTTATGCAGAACAAGAGACAAATTAGTTACATTTAACTCAAGGGTTGGTCAACATCGGAAAGATAGAGATGTAAATGAAAAAGGAGTTTTAGTAACCTTTCCTATCTTTCGCGATGTTGACTAACCTATAAAATCCCTGATAAGTCCACGGATTAGCATAATTAGTCATGTTGACTAATTAATTACAAGATGTGTGTATATGAGAGATAAACGTCCTTGTAATGGGGTGTAAAATAAATAAAGAGTCAAGAGGCTAGGTTAGGCTATAAAGTAATTTCTTTTTATTTCCTACGATCAGTCAGAGCGTGAAGAAAGGGAGAAGAACTGATATAGAAAACTGAGAAAAACTCAATAATAAGCTTATTAATAGTGTTTGGGCCGCCTGTGGCCCATCTAGGAGAGGAACAATTAACTGCGACGCAGACTTTGAATGCGGAGACATATGTGAGAGAAAAACATTTGATTGCGACGCAGACTTTGAATGCGGAGACATATGTGAGAGAAAAACATTTGATTGCGACGCAGACTTTGAATGCGGAGACATAAGCTTATGTGAGAGAAAAACATTTGATTGCGACGCAGACTTTGAATGCGGAGACATATGTGAGAGAAAAACAATTGAATGTGACGCAGACTTTGAATGCGGAGACATATGTGAGAGAAAAACAATTGAATGCGACGCAGACTTTGAATGCGGAGAACAGGTAGTTTTGGGCCACCGTATAGAACAGACGATAAACTCATTCATGTATTAGCAATGATTTAAAGTAAAACTTTATTTGTACATTTCAATGTCCCTAAGGTGAAACATGTGACATTGTTGAAGATGAACATGATCGGGTAAACTGTAATCCTGCTGGTGGCGGGCAATATATTTGTGAAGAATTTGGGTGCTGTCATGCCGAAGCTTCAACATCGTTACCATGGTGCAGTTTCCCTAGTAAGTATATTGAGCATGTACCTCTGTACTACTATTCATTTTCCATATGAACTGTTCAACATTTTCCTAATGTAAACCTATCCTGAATCATGCTAATCGACATGGTATAATATTTCCAACTTGTTATAGCCTATCACTCTTTATTTACCATCAACAGTCACTTGAAGTAGACATTTAATTAAACCTTCGTTTTCTATAAGATACTAGGTAATTAAATAACTTGAACATGTTGTTATCTTCCATGTAGTTGCATTTATTGTCGGCATTATAAGTCCCGCGATAGCGAAATGGAAAATCAAATTTCATGTTCCGGCTATGAAAGTTTATTTCAAAATTCATCTAGGCCTAGGGATCTGTGTTTCTCTCAAAAGTATTGTACAGCAGTTCATCAAAACCACTGTCACGCTCGTAGTTAGGGAAATTACGAGTTGAGGTACCAGTCTAGGTCGTAATGCTTTCAGTGAGTAAGGCCAACACAACAAAATGTATATTGTAGCACAACCTTAAAGTTTATTTAAGATGGCGACCGTGTAGTTCACCGTCAAAGGTCTGATCTGTAATGTTCCAAGTGTAAATTCTCAACAAAGATAAATAAGTCTCTTAAACTTACATAACTATAAAATTATCATCATCATAAAATGGTCATCATGAGGAAATTTTCCCGCCAGTCTTTGATTGTTTCTTAAGATAAAACAAGATACACCACGGAATAACCCTTTCTCGATTGTACTCATTGAAATCTTAGCCAATAATTAATTGAAACTATCACCCTATCTCTTATCTCCTTCTCGTACGATTTGAGTCAATGACCTTCACACGTCTTAGCCATGTGAGGGACGCTTCCAGATAAAATCTCTACAGGGGAGGGCCTTATACAACAGTACTACAGACTTAAACGAAATGACGTATGCTATTCACATTGATTTTCTACAAGAGTTGTACAACCTACGTTCTTAGATGTCCGATGAAAGATTTCGTTCGTTTTTGAATTTAATTGGTCACAAAACAGTTGCATTAACTATTCTTGTTATCATTTTTTTATTTTTTGTTTGGTTAAGCTGTACCAAAAATGATATGTTTCATACAATCTTATCATGCAAATCAGTATTGTTTCATTAAACAGTTAACTAAATTAAGAATCCTTCTTGTGCAGAATGCTGGCGGTTTTACGTATATTGGAGTTCAAAATTTGGCGTTGAAAATGCTCCTCAATGCACTATAGGAGTTTCTACTATTTAAAGACAAAAAGTTTGGACGACAGCTGATTTTTTTGTAGATTCACCTGCTATTGGTCTTTATAGTCTGTGTATGTCAAGTACAAATTATAATATTTCTTTGGAATATTTCGTCGGGCTATTAAGCAAATTCTCCTGTCACACTATATTCTAGGAAGTTTTTTGTGAGAAGCTTCGATTTCAGCAAGAGTTTAAATTTGAAAGAACTACATTTTCGTCACCATTACAATAGATCAATATATTGATGTGCTGTTTACTCAGCAAATTAAATATTACACGGGACTTTTGCAGATCCCTTTTAGCTTCGTGCCAAACATGGTGGCAGCAGCTATGCCTCTTATTGTCACATTATCTTATTTACGGAGTTTGCAATTAAAAAACAATTCCTTTTGGAAGGTAGAAACCTGTTAGTGAACTATGGAATGGAATGCTGCTTGGACAAGTCCACATTCCTTTTCGATAATCAGAGTTAGCACCGGTTAACATATTATACGGTCACTCTGAAAGCTCTATTCTCAATAATATATATTTTCTGGATTACGTTAGCATTTCTTTGATTAAGTTCGGTCGTTTCTAACTAGTAAAGATGACTACCTCTGTTGATATTGTGCAATCGAAACGAAAGTAGTTCTATTCAAGGAGATTTCAAATAAAACAGAATTACATTAGTCGTGTGATAGCAATGACCGTTGTTTCAATTTATTTAGATTTTATCCTCTTTTTTAGCATCAAGGCGGCTAATTTGATAACAATGACAAAAATTATATTTGCCAGTAGATATATATATTCGTTCAATATTGAAGTTGATATAAATTTCAAATTTCCTGAAGGACAGCCACCGTGCTATAATTAACACGAAACATCTGTTGTTCAGCGTTATCATTCATCAGTACACTGCTGCTGGGAGCGAGACATGTCTTGTGTATTCGGGGTAACAGAAAAAAATACTCGACGAAAGAGTACCCACATCGACCTTCGAAGCACGAAGAGCCGCATACATTGTTTTGAAAGCCGTGATTTTTCTCACAACATGACAGTCTTTCAGTTATTGGTACCGAAATCTTTACTATTACAACGTTATTGATATCATAGACCCTCGGATTTGTATTCGAAACTGTCACTTTACAGCAACATACTGACTTCCTGTAGACTTCTATTTGCATCGAATCTCGCTACTAATATGTAAAAAATACTTTAAAACCATTTTGACGAATTCTTCTCAAAATATTTGTGACACTTTTCTTTCTAAAAATCGACTTGCGGGTAATCCGAAATAACTTGTCATCCGAAAACATTATTACCGTATACCCGCATGCAGTGTCTATGAACCGGACGTTGTCCAGTCGATCGGGTACAGCTTCATTCCGTCCCCGACCCATTAACACATCTTAATTATTCCAAGTAGGATCACACTCTGCTAATCCAAAGTCCCTTTGATCTTTACCGCAGTTGCCTGTCCCGTTTTTCTCGAGGGTCTATGTTTATATCTATATTGTTTTGTATTTTCCGTTCTCTAAAACATGATTACTTTGATTTATCAGAAAGGAAAAGTGATATTTTTGAGAAATATCGTTACTATGGTTGACTTGTGATGTTTTTGACGTGATTGTATTTTTCTAGGCTTAACACCTGAAAATGTAACTTTACAACGTTTTGGTGGTCACAAATATTGCGGCGGAAGCATACCGCAAGGAAAAGGATAGTATTTTATTTTTTCCTTCTAATCGAATTACCGAAGGATGATTTTTTATCGAAAAGCAAAACCACTGTTATTCCGACAAACTGAAGTACATTGTTTGTTGATCACTATATTACTTTATGTTTATTTATACTTTCCTCAAAAAATATTTGCTTTTTAAATAAATTTAGACTATATATCTCAATAGTCAAGAGTCTATGTATCAACACTGATACAGCCGCTTTCTTTGTTCTCACTGTTATACAGAAAACTGTTCCATAGAAGATGGCCAGCGGACGACATGTGGTGAGAGCGGCATTGACTCCGCAGCATGTCTTGAACGTAACTGTTGCTGGTTTAATAGACAAACTCAAACGGTCCCTAACGATAAGGGTGAATGTTTTCTGAAAAGTAGGTACAATCCTGAACAATTTATATGTGTTTTACAACGAAGGCACTGACCGGTTTATCAAGATATCCTTAGATTTTTCCGTTCCGTTCGAATGTTCTTCAAACCATCATTTTCACATCGCATACAAATAAGCTCTGCGATACATATTAATCTGAAAATGTTATAGAAGATTCATGCATCACCGATAGAGCTATTAAGTACTAGCAACTGGCATGTAATCTCAAACACCTGTAGAACTACCGTGTGTGTTAATTTATATGTGTATTTGTTATGTGATCTGTAGCAAACATCTGTCGGATAAAAGTTTGATGTATAATTGAATGAAGTAATCGGGAACAATTGTACATGTGAGTGGGGTCATACCTGTTGTACACTCCCCATTTACAGAGCATTCAGTAATTTTGACCAGAGTAGGTCTACAGTGGTTGAAATCATCTTGAAACTAAAAATATCAGTTACATGTCATAGCGAATCAGTGAAATGTCATAGCCGTAGATTAATAATTAAGATGATCATGATACCATCAACAATAGCATCGTCAGCACACATGATTAGGTTACCGTTGGGCTTTATCTATATTGGGTTATAAGGAAAGAAGTGAATTTATTGCAAAAATTGATTTTGTATTTGAAGGTATACTGTCACCTGTTCCAATTTTGCCACAGTAACCATGGAAAGAGAAAATCTAACCAATCGCAGGTTTTAAGCGGGTGGCCACTTTTTAAGAACAGCGCCCTTACATGGGAATTTTGAATACCTAGGAGCGCCCCTTTGACCATGTATGGGAATATTTAGAGATATAGGTGACAGTATGCCTTTAAAATAGAATCTTTTTCACATAAAGTCATTTGCACTTTGAATGTACTTTTTGAACGGCGCAGCAGACATGTTAAAATGAAAAGGAAACAAAAAAAAATCCATAAGCTGGACAAATACTCCTATATTTAATGTCAGTAAATTTTAGATGCGAGGGAAAGATTTTACTGATATTCACAAAAAATGCGCGGGCAAGTTCTTGACATTTCACTGTAAAATTTGAAAATTGTCAGTTTTTTAAACGGCTTTTATTAATCTGTAATTAGTTTTTTAAATGATGTTTATTCCCAGAAATGTCCTTCAGAAATAGTTTAATACACGTCATGGAAAGTGCATCATCGCGCAGATCTTCATTTTCAGAAAGAATATAAAAACATGAATTTAGGTAAAAACTAAATGTCGTAAATATCGCTTAAGGTGGAACTTCCTCCTTTCTGATTTATTAAACGATCAGGTCCAGCTCCCATCAACTTATACAAATATCCTTTTGAAAAAAATATTCTCTATTTCCCTTTTTACGGTAGGGCACTTGGACTTGATGAAGAACTTTTGAACCTTCTGATACATAGTAGACTTTATGTACTAAATTTGAAAAGAGCTTGGTGCTGGGAAAAGTTTTTTTAAACTTATATTAATGTCAACACAACGTGTAAATATTTGTCTGTATGGCAATTGCCGTCATTGAAAATTGAATGTTCCGGACTTAAATTTTTTTGAATAGATATATAGTCTGAGACTGTGATGTCAAGTCAAGTAAACTACTGTCATTGGAACCGAGCTATAATTAACGCACGCACACTTAATTAAATATCGACAAAGTCACGAAATGTATCGTTGCAATGGCGTGTGCTGCAGGAAGGGATGTCAAGATATTGCATCATCTCCTGTATGATATGTTTCAGTTGGTAGGAGATTTCACTTTGGAACAAAAGCACTGGAGAAAATTGCTGGTCTACCCCTGAAAATAATGACATGGCGGCAAATTGAACTTGTGTGTGATAATTCAATTTCTGCATTTACGATAATGAAATTTTTAATTCGAATTTTGACTTTCATGAAAAAAAGGTGCAAAAGCGCCGAAAAGGACGTTTTCACTCAGGTATCGAGGGTGGTGCATCATATCATCAAACGAAATTTGTTCCATTTTACTGGTCCTCTAAAGCTCATATGCTTCGATGTTGTGGTATCAAAGTATCATCAGGAAGAATTTTTGCGATATTTTTTGATTATTTTACTTTTAAACTAAGTGTGCAAGTCTCCACGAGAGCTCGGCTCAAATACGGCTACCTCCATGCAAATAAATATCCAACGGGTCATACTGTGTGAACGCATATGTATTTTCACAAGAACACCCTGTTTTATCCATTGGAAAACTAGGCACTGAATGTCTGATTTCTTCTATTTCAAGCGAATCTGATGTGAAACATACATCATGGGTTGAAACTCTGACTAGGATTCAGAGTTTATTTCTCTGATGGCGTGTACACATTCGATGAAGGTGATTACGCCTCATCCTTTTGTCCCTCCTAATGCATTTGAAATATACAGAAAACAATCGAACTTTGTCTGAAATTGATAACGATCCGGTTGGTTATTGGACATTAAATGACTTTCGTTTACACGAGACAATCTTGCCATGGTGAATGGCAGATTCTGGACATCCTGAACAGCTTTGCGGGTATGTGAATGTGTTGCTACTGGCGTAGCAACACACCTCCTCGTAGAGCTAGATCCTTTCGTAAAGGAAAACACCCTTGAAGATCACGCTATTTGAGTGTACATGTAAAGATTGAAAAGTAAATTCAAAACACAATCGATTTTTTAAGTCACATCAAGTGTGGAAATCCGGTCATGACATGCGACATGCGACCTGCGACTTCAAAAGTGCGACCTGCGACCTGCGTCCTGCGTGTTTGTCAAACTGCAACCTGCGACTTCCGGGTGCTCTGGCCTAGCTGCCACCTGCGAGTTTGAAACTGCGACCTGCGAGATCACGACCTGATCCATGATTTTAGGTATTTGGTGTTTATTGAGAGTATGAAAGTAGTCACAAGTAATATCAGTGATAGGTGGTGTCATTTAGGAAAGAGATGAGCGTCGATAACACAGCTGTGTTGGCCTACGTGTTGTTCGGTTGCTTTCAAAGTCCGGTTTAATATAGGAAAATGAGGGCAACTCCACACATCCCCTTACCAAACCTTCAGATCTGTATTGAGCTGCCTCAGCTCTGATTTCAGTCTGCCACAGCTCTGTGCAGCTCAACTGCAGATCTGTTTTGGTTGTCTTGAGCTGTAGTTTGTTGGCAGCAGACAAAACTGATAATTTGAGCTGTCTACTAAGTCAATGCAGACAACTGTCAGCTCTGTGCAGACCAAATTCAGCTCTCCCTAATGTGTTTCGTTTACAATTGTATAAATGGATCATTCTGAAGACTGCTTGCAGCTCAAAGAAGGATGCCATGTCAAATTGTAATGTATATCACTGTTGGCCAACAAACATTGTTGATGACCACAGTTAAATCAAAACTTACAATATAAGCATTATCTTTGTGACGAATTTGATAAACACTCTAGTTGATCATTTTTAATCTGCACCAAGTTTGTTCTAGTTTGGTAAACACTAATGGGATTATCGCAATGATAATGGTGAAATTTGCACCCTGAACATGTAGATATATGTGAAATATATATCTTGTTTGGTACTAACCAGATTTTTTACTGTCCTAAGTGGCACTGTATAATGTACAGTATATTACAATGAAAGAAAGCTTAGAAACCCCAGTATGTTCGTACAAAATGATACATGATTTTTTTTAGTTTTAAATTTTATTTTGGTTAAATTGTAATATTGCAAAATTCTCTTCAACAGTCATAAAGAATATTTTCGGGCAGAATTTAACACAGTCGTCCAATGATGAAACAACAGGATACCAAATATCATAATCACTCAATACATAAATATTCTCGTCTCAGTTGCCGACCATTCGATGTTTAATGATGGAAGAAATGTTTTCGGACTTGATACAACTACTCTCTCCAAGTAGTGCCGGTGGTGGCTTGGTTTGTACTGTGATTCATTTCTTTTGCATGTTTTATTGTTCATTATCGCTCTTATCATGAAGGACACATACCACAGACTCAGCCTTAATCCTGATTTTTACATGTAGCAATTGAACATTGTTTACCATGATGTTTATTTTGGCTGAAACTCAACATCTAATGATAAAACATAAATCAAAGTTCTCATGTTTTCCATGTACACTTCACTTTAAGGAAAGGCATTTTGAAATATATAAAGTGAATTTTATTTGTCAACAAAGTACATGTAACAAAAATTTCAAAGTTTTTGAATAAGTTTTTCATGGTTAAATTTCTTTATATATATGTGAATTTAACATAATATTTTTAACTGATCAGTTTCTATTTGATACACATTTTAAATATTGTGATCTGTTGATTTTACCGTTGGTCTTTCAAAGGACAGATTTTACAATTTTTTGTGTGTTCCATTATCAGATTGTTCAGAAACCAAGTCATTCAAAAACAAAGCTTCAGAACAATAATTGCTGTGGCCAATTTTATATCATTCAGCAATTCAAAAAAAGAAATCTTTTTGCATGTACATCTGCATGAATATTGAGATAGATGCTTCCTTACTTCACTATAATAATTTTTGTCAAAAATTTTCCTGCAGTATAGCACCTCATGTAATTTTTCAATAGAAATTTTAATTCAGAGACGATGATTAAGTATACTGATAATTATTAACTAAACTTTAGATTTTTGCTTAGAACTATTGCAGTAGACATGTTTTGATGTTTTGATATTAAATATAGTTTGCGTTCAAATGTGTTTAATCCCATTGTAGCTTGTTGCTGAAAATATGCTAATTTTCTATAGATGAAATTTGTACTGATTTTTCTACTTTTCAGTGATTTTCATACATGATAGGATTCATATAGTGAAAGGCATAGAAATTCAGTTCTCACCTTTGTGAGATTTATAGTTACGATGCAACTGATTTGCATGCACCTACTTTGATATCGTTTAAAGGGGAAGGTTACCCAGTGATTATGTATTCAGCAATAAGAAATCTATAACAAATCGGTGCGGAATTTGTTTTTGTTATTAATTTTCACTTACTGATAGCACAATGGCATCCATTTGAAAACCTTTAGTTATAGGTGGAAGTGATGTAAGAGCCTACGACTGCAATGACACTTGTGGGGCTTCCTAGGCTGAAGACTACGGGGAACCCCTATAAGTGCCAGTGCAGTTCTAGGCTCTTACGTCACTTCTACCTATACCTATAGTTTTCAAATGGGTGCCATCGCGCCATTGGTAAGTGAAAGTTGATAACAAAGACAGGTGTCGCACCATTTTTTCATAGATTTTTTATTGCTGAATATACAATCTCTGGGTAACCTTCCCTTTAAGATAATAATAGTAAAGATGGTTACTGTAAGGATATTAGTGTAACATGTTATATAGACTTCAAAGTTGCATAGTACAAAGAGTAATCGGATAAATTTTCATTATAAGATAACCAGGTATGTTCGATAAAAAGGTCCACAGATTGTGTCTATTGCAAAGCCATTGGATGTTCTGATCACACCATAATTACACCCCTGTCGAAATTCGGTACTTCAATTTTAATATTTTTGAGGACATGGTCATGTTAAGAAAGAAGAAATGGTAATAATTATTTGAGTACACTCTAATGGATTACCACATCTTTCCGTCATAAAGTCTAAGTTACAAACCACATTACATTTTTTGCAATATTTAAATTTTTCACCGGCAGAATTTCAACTACTG
Organism: Ptychodera flava; assembly: GCF_041260155.1. Taxonomy (NCBI): domain Eukaryota; kingdom Metazoa; phylum Hemichordata; class Enteropneusta; family Ptychoderidae; genus Ptychodera; species Ptychodera flava. Next base: position 34,770,470 of record NC_091935.1, read on the forward strand.
TCATTCATTCATGTCAACAAAATCAAGAGATACATTGCATTATTTATGACATTTCAACATTTTACCCAACTGTACCGTTTTCCTATTTATTATGCCAACTTGTTCTTTCAATTTTGCCATTCATATTGTCCACAGTACAGCCTCATTAAATATTCATTGCTTTTAGGTACATTTAAGAAGGACTTCTCAGTTGAAAAATATATTTTTAAAATTATTTTATTCTTTAATCATAATGTAGTACTTGCATTTAATAATTTTGTACTGTAAAAGTTAATTGTAGAAACATATTTTTGTATTGCAATATTTGAAATGACAGTAATAATGTCCTTTCATGACTTTGCTGCAGGTTGTCTTTGAGAGGTCTGTCTCAGAGCTGCAAGATATCTGCAAGGTCTGTCCCAGATCTGTGAGTTGTCTGCAAGAGGTTTGTCCCAGAGCTTTGGGTGGTCTGTCTCAGAGCTGCAATAACTGATTGTATATTCACAGAGTCAGCTTACTGCAGCTCTGTCCAGAAAGCTGCAGTGAGTCTGTCTGTGCAGATCTGCCTAAGCTCTTAATCAGCTCTTTGCAGATCTGCAGGTTTCGTAAGGGTCGGCTCTGCCAAGATTGTTTAATATTAAGATATGGTGAATAAAAGGATCATTGCATTTATTTTGTGTGGAATACATGGCGAGACACCGGTGGATCTATAGTGCTTTGACCTAGTCATGTGATCTGGGTCCCCGGTAAACCGGTTTGTTGATTGAGTGATTCGTCTTAACGGTGTTTCGGAACCAAAAATGAGGTTCCTTCATCAGTCGCTCTCTTGTTTTGTATCCCATCCGCTTGGTTGTGTGATGAAGTCATCTTCGTCCTCGAGGAGGAGAAGCCAGATTCGTTATTGAGAGAGTTAGCCACTATTGACTGACTCTATAGTGAGCGATCCGGTGTGTGGTGTCATATTATAATTAACATGACCCAGCATCGACCGGAGTTTCTGGACGCTTATAAGGATTTTTGTTTTAGGGCATATTTTGAGCGTTGCTAGTGCTCATTATGTTAACAGTAAATGCTGTACTAATCTGACAACGATTAGTTTGTTTTAGGCATTTAAATCGATTATCCGAACTTTTCCTTTATATTGACAAACACGCAGGTCGCATGTCGCAGTTGTGAAGTCGCAGGTCGCAGTTTGACAAACACGCAGGACGCAGGTCGCTGTTGTGAAGTTCGCAGTTTATACTAGGTCTAAATGCCGAAATCGCAGGTCGCATTTTCAAACTCGCAGGACGCTGGTCGCAGTTTTGAAGTCGCAGGTGTCATGTTGCATGTCGTGACTGGATTTCCATACATCACAAGCATGTGAAATTCAGGAAGTTTGGGAATGGCACATAAACGTTCTGCAAAAATAACATAAATGTTAATTCATTCATTCATTCATTCATTCTATTCGTTCTTCATTCCATTCATTCATTCATTCATTCATTCATTCATTCATTCATTCATTCTATTCGTTCGTTCGTTCGTTCGTTCGTTCATCATCCTCATTCATCATTCATCATTTATTCATTCATTCATTCATTCATTCATTCATTCATTATTCATTCATTCATTCATTCATTCATTCATTCATCATTCATTCATTCAGTAGTTATGTATGTATGTATGTAGGTAGGTAGGTAGGTATGTAGGTAGGTAGGTAGGTAGGTAGGTAGGTAGGTAGGTAGATAGGTAGGTGGGTAGGTATGTAGGTATGTATGTAGGTTGGTAGGTAGGTAGGTAGGTAGGTAGGTAGGTAGGTAGGTAGGTAGGTCGGTTGGTAGGTATGTAGGTATGTGCTATTTGAGTGGATTATATCTGTGTACCTACCTACATATATATCTATCTATCTATCTATCTATCTATCTATCTATCTATCTATCTATCTATCTATCTATCTATCTATCTATCTATCCATCTATCTATCTATCTACCCATGTGTATGTGTATTGCACCTGTCATCTAGTACTTTAACATCTTAGATTTGTTTCATATTTCCCATGTAGGAGAATGCACCATAGAAGAAACAGACCGTATCGACTGTGACCACACCGACATAGATGATTGTCTGCAAAGTGGATGCTGCTATCATACATCGTGCTTCCGTTCAACAGGTAATGCATCATTTCATTATTTCGCTGAATATAGAATCATAATTAGTCCTTTTTGTCTAAAGGATCTCACCATGGTTATATAAGATTTAGTATTCGCACGGGAAGCAGTAGTAGAACTGTAGAACATTCATGATATCAGCAGTAATGTTATAACAGTTTTTTATTCTAATTGTTGTGACAGGGAACACTTTGTCACTTATTTATGTTAGAGGGTGCTATTTATATGCTACATCTTGCAAAGTCAAAAGAAAGTTCCTTAACTCTGAAATTAAATTAAATTTTTCTCGGTTCAAACGCGAAGACTGGTGTTTATAAAGTACGTTGATATTACCAGAACATTCCAATCATTTATTATTACTTTAAAATGTCGGATATTTCATCTTTCTGTCCTTGACTTGGGCGAGTAGTATTGCTGATGATTATGTATAATTTTAAAAGTATAAATAGCAAAGGCAATACAGATTCTGGAAATCAGTAATTCCGAACAGGAGGCAGGCCAATAGTCTCTGTTCGACGAGATAACGTCAGCTTAATGAGCCGTGCAACTGCTGAAAATGGCGTTATGAACGGCGTAACAAATTTTGCATACAGTAGTAAACACCTATTGCCTGGTCATGAGGGCTACAGCGCGGTTTATTACCCCTAGGGGCCGTGCGTTACCGGAAACACATCGCTATACCCCGAGGCCGTAGGCCGAGGGGTATAGCGATGTGTCTCTGGTAACACACGGCGACGAGGGGCGCGCTATAGCCAGAATAAAGACCAGGCTGTAGGTGTTTTATAATACACCACATGCTCATGTTGTATTGTTCTATAGTTTTTAATGTGTTTTGATATTTTGCACGGCAACAATCCATTGTGACAAGTTTACCGGGTGATGTTTCCACAGCGGGTTCAGTTGTAGTACGTGGTACCACTATCTTTCAAAAAAATACTCTAAGCATACCTAGCGACATCCGTAGTTGCACTTTAATCTTTCCGTCGATGAGCTGTTCAAGTTCCTACGCTGTTGGAATGTTGGAAAACGTTGGAAAATCTGTTTCAGAGAATGTGTCGTCATCTATCCGGACGCACATCACCTCTAGTCACCCGCCATTGTTGCAAAGCTGCAGACGACACTACGGTCACGTGACCGGGCACTTTTCCAAATTTGGTCAGAACTATTTCCCTAGGGAAATAGCTTTTCAAAAAATACCCTCTGACGTCACTTTTGTCGATACGATGGGGACTAGACGTATCTATTTTCTCGTCACGTGACGTATTCTGGCGAATCGCGACATGGAATGAGCATGTGGTGTGTTATAAATAGTAATAGGGTCGTGCTGCAATTTTCATGACGGCAGTATTGGATATTTGATAGCATGTTCGTTGATTTGCACTCATAACAATTGCGTTCTATTACAATTATCATCCGATAATTATCCCATACTACCCTTCGGCTCGGACACTAACAATATTACTGGGCAGGTTTGGACGAGTGCCAGAACAAGATTTGCGCGCGCTCTGTACCACAGAGAAACATACAGAGAGTCGCAACGGGTATTGTTTAAGGCGTGAAGCGGTTACGTAACCCATCCATGTTCGCCTCGCCTCCTCTCGCCGCTCTTTTCCGAAGAGTGCCGACCATGCATCTTTCGGTAATTTTCGGATTTTCGCCAATTGTTAAGCGAAAGTATGTTCGGCAAAGTTTGTGTTGTTGTTGTCGTGTGGTGCTGAGCGGAATTGACGTGCTGGCGAAAACGGGAGTGTTTTGAGCTTCAGGAAAGTGCTATTCTCTGATTGGAAGACATGCATCAACCGCTACCGTGGCGGCAATACAAACTAGCGTCTGAATATTACAATGAGACGAAAGACGACGAAAGGAACTGACGAGTCCTCGTCGGCTCCTAATTCATTAATCTTTAGTCCAATCACGATGTAGATTGGCGACGAGACATGCAAATATCACGAAAGCTGACCATAGCATGCTTGGAAACACGACTTTCTCGTTCGTTTTTCATATTCGTTTAATAGAGAGGTTAAGATTGCATCCGTAGCGAGAACGCAACGTAGAGTGGCTACGCGTTCCGTACGCGTAACGTTCTGCACAGATTCGGATAAAGACTCGCTTTGCTTTCCACGGCAGCAGTAACTAGATAGCCGAGCAAGATTCACATATCCGTGTTCACCTAAAGATCTACGTAACAGCCAATCACTAATGCGACAATCTACTGAAGTTTATACATAGAATTCGCCCTCTTTTGATTTTTATATGCCCATAGACTGGAAGCAAGTCTAGATTAAGACGTGTTCGTTCCGACTCCCACACCCGACTCATACAGTCGCATTGGGTTTGGCTCTGATATCAGGTTCATAGAACACAGAGATAAACACTTGAAAATACTGAAATTTTACTTTGTGTTTGAAAAACCGTGTAAAGCCACAGAGGTAAAACAAATGACAATGTTATTCAGTCTGGACTGAATGTTATCGGCAGTGCAGTGTATGCGACGTCTGCCGCGCGCGTACCGTCGTCTGCGAGTGCACTGCATAAGGTACTTTTTACTTTTTGTTACCTAAAATATCTCAAAATTAGACAGCGATCGATAAAACCAAGAGCAACAATACAAAACGAAAGGAAGGTCAGTTTTGAATATCGAGTCTATGGCGAAGCGAGCGTGAAAATCGCTCTCGGAAAAGGTGTACGAGAAAAGTGGCAGTTTCACGTAGAAAACGACTTCCAAACGACAAGAGAACGTGTGACATCATCAGAACATGATGAGAGCGCGCAGAAAGTGATGACGTATCCGTCCCCGTGCCGTTCTCGTATGAAATCAATGAAAGATCGCTATTCGGACGTAAACCCCATTATGTTGTGAAAAGCCTTACATTACCGCTAAAATATAATGCCAAAGTTGCAGCGCAATATCATAGAAATCAAAGCTCTTGCAGCAACTTGCAGACTAATGTGTAATGATGTCCACTTTCCATGGTTTACGTTTTATTAGACTGTGAATATACCAGTATTATGACACTGTGCGTACATCTACGTGTTTAGGTGTGTGAAACACAGTTCGCCGCTTTTGGATTCTTATGTATAAAAATAAAAGAGTAAATACAACTTTTGCATTCTAGCAATTTAAGAATTTCAAACCTTTCTTTTCCTTACATTCACTGCTTTATTTTAAAGGTTGTATCGATGGCACCTTTTATCACAATGACAAATGTATTGACTGCCATTGTCAGAGTCCATGTGAGAAAAACTCCGGAAACTGCAATGACCGATGTGATTATGGATATATTGGTGACACGTGCCAAGATGGTGAGTGTGCCGACACTACTTCAAAGAAACATATTAAAACTATCCTTTTTGGCATCAACAAATATAATTATGCACTGTCCGGCGTTTTTACAAGATTCCTAATACGAGAGGGAAGTACTTGTTAAATTACTGCTAGTAATATTCCCGATATTATGACCACGCGATCCATGCATGCAAGTGAACATTTAACAGAATAAGTACTATCCGAAGCTTTTTACAACATTTACGTTGTTCTTATCATCTCAGCATTGGTTATGCGGAAAGGATGACAGATTGAAGAAACTAGTCGATGTTTGATAAAATTATTGTGATCAAAGCAAACTCAGATTTAACTGTTGGCAATTCACAATCACTATATTCATACGCGCAATTTCATACAAGACACTCTAAACCTCCTATTTTTTGCCATTTTCAGATTCAGATTCAGAAAACTTTATTATCTCCACTAGGGAAATTTACATGTGGTTCTAAACATCAAACACACAACGCACACAAAGCTTATAGAACTAAAACATTACACAGTAAAACAATCAAAAAAGTAAAATCAGCATGAAAAACTGGACATTACCCTTATTTGACTTGTTTAAAATTGAAATTGAATTCGGAATATAACTCGAGTTCGTTCTCACAGCTCTACACCTTTGAACCCGTAAACGATGGCATGATGGCAGGTTCTCATACAATCTACTTAGGACGTGATTTTGATCATTTAAAATCTCTTTTGCCTTTTTTTTCATGCGTCGAATATATAGATAACCGAGGTTTAACTGTTGCCCTTCAACAATCTTGATACATGTATTCACAATTCAACCTAGAATGTTTTGCCACACAAACTCAAACCTCCACACCAGCTTAAAAATGAAAATGTTAACACAGATTCAATAAAACTACGATAAAACGTTTTTAAGATTGCAGAATTGACATTGAGTGATCTAAGCTTCTGAAGGCAATAAATCCTGGACTGACACTTTGAGTTAATGTAATCAACGTGTGCTTTAAATTTGAGTTTGCTGTCTAAGATAGTACCTAAATATTTGTATGTAGTAACCCTTTCTACTACAACTTCATCGAAAGACTTGGAATAACTGTTGTTTTGTCCTGAAATCAATAACCATTTCCTTTGTCTTTTTCACATTTCAATCGAAATAGTTTTCTTTACACCATTTTGAAAAAAATTCGACTTCACTGAAGTAGGTGGTGTCAGAGTTCGATAAATCTACTAACGCAGAATCATCAGAATACTTGACAAGTGGAATAGATTCATTACCATGACAATCATTTGAGTAAAGTGTAAATAGAATCGGGAAAGAACAGTACCCTGTGGAGCTCCAGTAAAGGTAGACCGAGAGATTGAATAGGTTGACTCATAGCGCACCCTTTGAGTGCGATTTACAAGAAAATCAACGATCGAAACTTTTTAAGTCTGGGGTTGACATTAAGTTTAAGAAGTTTATGTACCATGAGATAGGGTTGAATTGTATATTTAAAGGCTGATGAGAAATCAATAAATAACAAACGCGCAAATGCACCTGGCTTTTCGAGATGAGTGTACACGTGATGCAACAATGTGATTGTGGCATCATCTGTACTTTTATTGTGTCGGCAAGCAAATTGGTACGGATCAAGGGAGGAATTTGTGTATTTTAAAAGTTGGTAACGAACAATACGTTCAAAACACTTCATTATAATGGACGTTAAAGCTACTGGTCGATAATCATTCATTGAAACCGGTTTCAACTTTTTGGCTGATGGAGTTCTTCCACATAGTTGGTACTGTATAATCATTCAAAGACAAGTTAAACAATTTACTGAAAACACTTGCAAGATGTCCAGCATAAAACCTCAGGAGCGTTTCAGGTACAATTTACCAAAATCACTGAACACCAAAAGAACCACGTCTGGTCACCACTAGTGTAGCGCCCTCAACCCAGTTTTCTCCGCCTAGAGAATTGTTCTATGCTATTTCCTGTACGAAACAATTCTATTATACATATTTACCTTGATGAGCTGGAAATCAAAGAAACAACTGAGAGTAAGAACTCAGCTTCATATCTTGATCTGTTCCTACAAGTGGGTACTAATGGGCTACACACTAAGCTTTAAGACAAAAGGGATGATTTCGATTTTGAAATCATAAATTAACCCCACTTATCAAGTAATATTCCATCTGCACCTTCTTATGGTGTGTATATGTCTCAAATGATCAGATATTGTAGGGCTTGTGATTCCTACGCCGATTTTCAAATGAGACACAGCTTATTGCTATCAAAACTAGTGAGACAGGGATATACATCCAAAAGACTCGTGAGGACTTTCAAAAGTTCTACGGTCGATATGATGACATTGTGGCCAAATATGACACCTCGTTCACTCAAATGATTAGCGACAGCATTCCCGGCTTTGACTTATTACAGTGATTCATATATTGTATTACTTTATATAATATTTAGACAATTTCGGGACTAATCCTGACGGGTGTAGCATGCTAGCAGGGTACGCTTACCCATTCCGGACACCTAGTACCACCACTGACGATGGTCCTACTTAAATTTGTAAATCTCAAATGTCCCATGGACCAAGTAATGTATTACCCTGAATGAAAGTGATTATTGGACCAGTTTAATGTCATATTTAGTCTGTGTCAACCTTACAGCTTACCTTTTGTCAGTAGCTATCACTGTATATGGTTCGGGTAGGCTGCATTTACGAAATATTTCAAATCCCTCCACCCAATTATATGACCAAATATCGATTAAGCCAACAAAATTATACTAAAAGTTTGATGTCTTTTTCACAGCTCTTTTGCTCTTCGTCATCGCCCTACCATGTTGAAATATTCAGCTTTAATACAGCCTTCATATGCAACTTGTACACTTATATTTCTGGCAGTTACATTTCAGTCAAGTCATAAATTGAAATGTTTATATTACAATAACAATGTTCCATATTCAAACTGCATTAACAAGCCGAAAGCAAGTACAAGAAAATGATGTTTATACACAAAATGAAAATGTAGAAGAAAATAACAGCTACTGATCATTCGTATCTTGTTTATCGTCGATGGACAATGGATCATTTCAAAATCTATCAATAAGATTTTTTGAATTTATTTCCTAACCATTTCCAATGTTCCATCAATATCTAAGTATGATTGTTGTTGCTCTTTTCGATCCTTTTAGTGTTGTCTCAATCATGGTTTCTTTTTCTCTTCTTTTGGTAAGGACGAGTATGGCACACTGCAGCTGTTCCTGTGTAACGCTAGCGTGTTTTTAAAAAATATTCTATTCACAAACCATTCTAAAATGCACTGAAATTCACCTTGTCGAACACAGGCTGTTCAATATGTTTATTTTCATTGGTGACATCAGGGCTGTGGCATGACCAAATTGCCATGGCGGAGGGGGTGTTAGGTACCTGGCTTTGCTAGGATTTGGGTTACTTAAATACATTTAATGTGTGGAAAAGACGGGGCTGGGGGAGCTGGATTTCACGGCAGAATGCGCCTCAGAGAAAGATATTCGGACTCTCAAACTTTTCAAAACTTTTTTGATCTACCACTAGTGGGGGCTCATTAAGAAGCTTACGAAGTAAACACAATTTTACGTCCTTTTGTGAAATTCGAAAATTTATTTTTTTTTCTCCATAGAATTAACACGGGGATAGCGTCCATTTTACTTTCAAGTGTCGGTAAATACATGTATTTGGAGATTTGTTTCTCAAGTACCAATTTTTCTCGCTGGTCCCTTAATTTCGAAAGGGAATGGTTTGTGCAAAAGTTTAAGACTTTCAATTTCGAGATAAGAGCAATCTTAATTCATCGTATGGTGTATCGCAGATTTCCGAATGGTACAACTTTAAAGGAACGTCCTTTCCTGGAGATTGTATTATGATGAGCTTTACACAGGATCACAGGGTCATGAATAAACTAATTCATCACACCATCTATGTTTGACGTCCATGATCACACGAACTGGCCCAGATCGCCACCTGTGTGACTTAGACCTCGACCAGAATAGACATAAAATTCATATTACCCCTGTTGTGCGTCACCAACCGGTACTTTTTCCCTGCACTGGTACCGTTAATGCGTGCACGCCATGACGCTTGGGTGAACAGACTGATATGTCGCGATCGATGCCATGCTCTCATTACATGTTTACGAAAAGGTAATGCAATAAATCCGAGCGTGGAAACATACAAGGCATGTCAAACGAAATTTCGAGTCACTGAAACTTTAGCTTTTTCCAAAACGCGAATGGGGGAATGCAGTCGATTGACATAATAGCTCAGAAATATCGCGGCTCGGCTCCAGTCGCACTGCTCAGTGTGGACGTCGTGCCTGGCGATAAACCCGAAAGCTATTCCTCAACGTAAGTTCAACTGAACAAATAATTACCATATGGTCTTAGGGAAAGCGACATAGAGGCCCAAACAGCAAGTCATTCGACGAACAACGATAAATTTCTTTCAACACATCAACAATTCCGTAAATTCTCGATCGGAATCGAAATTGCAGCGCAGGACTGTAGCGATGACATAAACTGTAGCTGTAGCCTGAACTCTTCAGTGCAGCGCTGTGGATGTATTGTGACAACAAAACAGTTTCCGCCAAGTGAACATTGGGAGGTATCTACGGGAAAGATATGTATCACTGCAATCATCAAAGTCTGCTAGACGTTAACGCTGACGACCGGACCGAGATCGGGATTGACGAGTTGACACCAGCGCGCTAGCGGATATCGGTGTCGACAGGCAAGCTTACGTGTAACGTAATGCCATCAAACGGAAGTTTTCGTGTCGCCAAGATCGTAAGGTTGTGATCAATATGTTGAAAGCCACGGCACCTCCTAGAATAAGATCTCCTGTTTCCATCTCTATGTTGAATAAGATAAGAAATTTTACTGTTTCTATCTCAATGTTGCCTTCCTTTCATTTATTTGAAAATATTCCAAATAACTCTATAGTTATAATACTGCGACCGCCAGGCCTAGTGCGGTGAAGCCTCCCTAGGCCTTTCCGGCCGATGGCTGACTTCTTTTTGCGGCGGGACCGCGCGAGACAAGTTGATTGACAAGTTCACGTGACTAAATCCGTATGTCTGATTGGTTTAGATGATATTCGGTGTATCAAAATTTCAACTTGATCAGATTTGAGAATGAAAGTACCGTGTAATGCGATGGCGATGGCCGTTTTGCTCATTAAAAGAAAGCAATCCCGAGAAATAAAAAATCATTCGCAATAGAAGATAATTTGCAATCTTTGACAAGTATTTTCATCTATCCACAACAAAAGAAATATAAAAAGACTGTTCATGTGATAAATATATAATCCCTTGGTATTTTCTTTGTTTGACGTCATCGTATACGAGTGGTTTTCGCCAAGCCGTACAACTTCTCGCCTTCGGCTAAAACAGAGAAAAATACGTGGTATTATATAAACTGCAGTATAATTCCTCAGAAAACTTAGACAAACTTAGACGGCATAGGTAACAGTATTTGGTAAAGTTAAGTTTAACAAAAAATATGTATTAAATGACTGTGTTTTTTTATAGATGATATCCCTACTGTAAGTTTGCAACAAGGGAAGACAGTCAACTCTGGCCAGCCAACTACCTTTACGTGCAATATTACTGCCAATGACGAGGGTATGAAAGTGACCCTGAAAACATCTTCGATGTCGTATATTGGTTCGATTACAAATGGGAGCCATCCTGACTATACATTTACAAACACTTTCGAAGGTGTCGCTGTTACTAATGATGAAAGTGTAACTTGCAAACTGATGCCTTCTTCGGTCGAAGAAAGTATTGAAGCCGAAGCATGCGGTATGGTGACTCTCTCATAGTGAAATAGTGACAAAATAAACACATACAATCATAGATACATACATACACACAGACATGCAAGTGGGATGCAAATGGATGATTCACCTTATAAGATAACCTCTCTTTGGTATATATACATATATCGAATGCGAGCCAAAAATGACTCAACTCGATGTCAGCTGGTGAATTTTTAGATAACATCACTGGGTGACACTGTCAAAATTTAGCACCAGATGTTGAATAGCATGGAGTGGAATGGATTATACAAAATTATTTACAAACGGGATGTGAGGACGTGTGAATGTGAATGCATATGGAGATGCTGTTCTCTCTGAAGCAGATTAGATTTGATGGAAAATGAATGTTGAAGCTATTAATGATAGCAGACTTTATTGAACATCATTCAACTGTTTTAAGTTTCCAAAGAAACTCGATTGAACACGGGTCATTGTTTTCTTATCGTTTATTTGCGTTGCACACTGGAACATTTTGCTTGCTTCTTTGTAATTTTTACAACTGTATGTAATTTTCTAGTTCAACCATTGTTGACGCACGAACCGTGGATTACTGAAATCAATAAAACAGAACTGACAGTGAACTGGCATGCCTGGAACGACCAAATCGATTATGGAGATGGTCCAATAGAAAAGTATGAAGTCTGGTACAAAATGACCGGCAACGATGAGTTTAAACAGGCTGGTAACACCACAAACCAGACAACGACGTACAAAATGGAAGGATTATCTCCGTACACTGACTACACATTTGCGGTGAAATCACACAGACCCGGTGTCGGTGGTGGTGGAGATCTTGGTCCTCCTGTTGTAGGACAGACTTTGTGTGACGGTAAGTCCAAATCTCATGTCACATGCTGCAATTTTTCGTAAGATGGGATATGGTAACTTGACCAAAGATGCTACAATAGCCTACGAAATGACAGAGTTACCGGCTTGAATCATCATAACCGTCCCGCATGAAGACTTGTTTTACGATACGATAGGCTGCGGCGACCACAAGAGTTGCCGTGTCGCAAGGGTTTAGAACATGCTCTCGTTTCCCCCCTGTCGGATATACATTGTAAACTTCCTTACTTCGAGATCAGTACATTATAAGCTATCACCTCAGTTCATGCTAAATGTACAGCCTTCCTCTTGAAAAATCATCGTCTAGATATGTTTCATTTAGATACAAAGACTATATCTCATCTTATCATATACCTCAGCCACGTTCTTGGGTAGGCCCTAACGCTATTTCAAAAGACGCCCCCACTCTTGTGGGCAACAGTGAAGTTAGCGCAAATGGGTGATATTTCTCAGGGTTTCAGATTAAAATCCAACGTTGACTAAGCACATTATGGATGGTGTCAGCGTTTTTGAATGATTTTAAAGTGAACAATATAAATGCGATCGAGTGCGATCGTGCGACAGATAAGCTGAGCATGTAAGACTTAGCCGTCACCGTCACCCAGCCCTAAGTGCACGGAAATTTCATCGCGAAATTCTCATAAAATTAACGGCAATATATTTATTTCAATCGAGCTTATTACTGATAATCGCATTTCCCTGCCAGTGCAGTGAAATTTACAATAAGTTCCACCACGCCGTTCTTCTCACACCACGATTTACGCCTCATTCTTTGTTGGTCGCTCATCGCTCTACAAGTTCTAGAGGGAAACGAATGGCGTCATTAGACAGGTTTGGCGTTTGCGTACACACTCACATGCAAAAATCCGTTTGGCTACGCGTTACGTGACCCGTTCGTGTGGCACGCGCAAGAAATGATTCTGCTCGGCTCGAGTTCCCGTAGTCTGTTTCTGCATCACAGAGACAGCTCAATGGTTACCCGGAATGACGCGAACCGACGAAGAAATATTTCGCATAAAAATAACGAAAATACATGAATATCTTTGAGGATGTCACTCTCATATATCCAACTAACAACATGCATGAATGATTCACAGTTTATATCATGTTTTGATACCTAAAGATGAGAATAAATTTACACGTTTACAAATTACGTGAAAACGGCTGTCTCTACGTAAATACGCGGCGCCGGCTCCCACTCTCGGAACCAGAGTTCTTATCGCCGAATCGAACACATCAGGAATTGTGGGTAATACACGATAAGATGAACTCTGCCTGGAGATAGTTCTTTTACCGGTTCCATGATGCATTGCGCGCCAGGGTATACAAAGCGTACGTTACTCCCTGCGTTACTCATAGAACTCTATGGCAGATTACACCCAGTCCTATATTTTCGTCGCTGATGGTTAGATTATACACGGGGCATTATTTGGTATTGCAAATTTGTGTCATTCTTCTATAACAATCCGTTGTACAAAACAAATCAGCATGTTTTCGCTGTTTTTAGCTTATATACGGTGTTTGATAAAGTCACCGCAATGCATTATGGGATAACCGGGAAAAGGCCGGCTCCGTGTACGTGGAGAACGTACGCACAAGTCGATGACATCATCGCAAAATTCGTGACGTTACGCGTTTACGTTCACGTAAAATTTGTAGCCAAACCTGTCTATTATGTATATCAATACGCGACAGGATACGGCCAACGCTTTTCCGAAAAAGTTACAAAAATGGCGATAAATGTTTGACATTGCATGAATTTCTTCTATCTTCAAACCTTTGCACAATATTTTTAACTACATATTTATCATTCCATAAGGTAAATGATAAAACCTTTATGGCCCTGATACGGTTTTTGCGAACCTCGGTCGTAATGCGTGCGGGCCCTCGCACGCTCGGGCCCTTCCGCCGTACGACCTCGGTCCGCGAAAACAGTATCAGGGCCGTAAGGATTAGTATCGGTTATGGCAGTTTCGTCACATTATGAAACGCGGTAACTGCATTGCGTCAGTAGATTATCTTTTCGTATTGCAGAGGAATCTGTGCTTCTCGGTTTAAATTGTGTTATGCTGTCCCTCTTGTATGCGCATAAAACAATTTCCGCGATGACCAATGCGCGCAAAAATATCTTTATGCAGCCACTATGAGCACAGGATATTTGGAGAAACGAGAACAGCTAGGGTAAAATGTGTAGAACGAGGGAGCATGTGACAAGCTGGCATATATGGGAGGGGCCTTTGTAACCACACGTCAACACGCGTAAAGATAGACAATGTATAACATCAAGAGTTAGCTTATGAAAGCCATGGAAAGAGAGGTCTGGTTTTGCATTTGTGTCATAAAATAAGAGAAGCTATATAGGCCACAAAGTTGTTTTTTTAAATCTGTGACATAACCTTTTAGTTTTCGTTACATTTTCATCAGACCGTCAGACCAAAGTACGAACCATCAGGTTAGAGTAAACTTACTTGTCATTTGCACAATTGAGATAAATAATTATCATATTGAGCACATTTGTAATATTAGAAGTAAATATGCGAAAAATAATATCCGAAACGATAGTAGAGTGAAGACGTTTCCCTACTAATACCATCACAGCAATTAATTTTTGACAAATGGCAATAGTATTCTCAAATATGATGTGGTGACGAATAAAAAGCAGGTCTGTTGCTGGTTACAACTCATTAATCGTTGTGCACAGTACAAACATGATGGCATTCAACTACTTGCATGTTGCCAAGAGACACTATAATCGTAATGACGGGCGCCTTCTACAGCGTGGCACAATCAAAATAGCTCCCCAGGACAGAAAGGTTTCTCCTACGAGGAAAGTAGTAGAAAAGCTTTTTCTTTCTTGTCATGTCTAACACGCTGCAGCTTTACCTTCTGAGATACGAAGCCTAGTCTTGTCAAGTCCTATCTCGTGAAAAGTTGCAGCTTTTGCGTCGTTGCTAGCTCTTGCATTCAATTTCACATTCTGCTTTGCTTAATACATAATCGTCAAGGTGTAATTGTAGTCATATAAATCTCGTTCTTGGCTTTAACCAACCTACTTATTGCTTCGGACTATTGATTACGATCAACTATAAGCGTAGAATATAATTTCTATTTTTTCGATATAAAGCAAGCACGAAATTCATTTTTTTCGCCAGTTCCGCTGGGTTCGCCAGTCCTGCAAGAGGTCAACCCGCTAAGTTCTTCGACTATAGAAGTAATATGGACGGTAAGTGGAATGTAGCAATCATCGTGTAAAAGAGACTCATTTTCAGATCTGCACAGTCAATGTAACTGTGATGTCGAGAAATAGTAGTTTAAGAAACTCAGTTTCTATAGTTGTCGCAAGTAACTTACCTTATTGCAAAATCTTTGTATTATGCATTTTCGTTTAGACTAGAATACGCATCGGGGCAGAAATTCGGACTTTCAAGCCTTTACAATATTCGTTTTGGCCTACCACTTGTTGGGCTCATTTTGAAGATGATGGAGTAAATAAAGTTTTCACTCTGGCATTTTATTTCTCCCTTAGAGATAACAAATGTACACGGAACATGGCCATTTTGAATTTCAAATATTTGTAGATATGGGTAAATAGTTTCCCTTGTACCGAAGTTTGCACAGCGACATTTGATAGTTATTCTTTATTTTGAAAGAGAATGATTAAAAAATAGCTTGAGGTAAGTTTGATGAAAAGTTTCGAGGTTCGCACAACGTTAAACCCACAGTGACTGTAGCCTTTCCGTGCCGCATCGCATGGTCGGAGCTACTTTCGAAAATGACGATAGAACGTATGCTTTTGAGAACTTAAGATATTCGTTTTACAATCAGGGCTCGAAATTACCCTTTTTTCCCCGGTTGTCCACTTGGGCTACCATTTTCTGAAGTTAATAGCCAAGTGACAATGGTTTGTAGCCCATGCATACTTTAGTTCAGGGATATTATATTTCGTTGACCAGACAAGAAAAAGCTATTTTCAAGATTCTGCCTATAAAGTCTATTTCTAGTCATTTGATGTGAACATTGCACAACTTTAATACCCAAGGAAACAGGTAAAATGGACGTTATGTTAGTGATCGATATTCAAAAGTTTGGTGACCTATTAACAACCGGTTTCACTGTCAGAGTTGCATGCAAATTGTGATAGACGTCATGAAAACGATACGACCTTTTCAGCACTGAGATATACTGTAGCAGGGCTAAAATAGACCATTGGCTTTCTGTAGAGAGGAGGTACATAATTTTGTATTAGTGATTAAAATATTATGATCAAAATGCAACAAAAATGCATTTTCATTGGCTATCATTTCCTGTGCCTGTCATTCGAGTATGGCAGTTCAGATATAGAAACCGTGTTGCAAAATTCCGCAAAGTTGCAAAGTCTGGCCTTTCTGTGTACTCACTGAATTTCAAGTTCCAGGCTTTGGTAGGCAGTGCGGACTACCATTCCATGGATTTTGGTAGCCCCAGAGAGAAGTTTGTAGTTTGTGAACGCAAGACTACCGCTTATATTGAGCTTTGATTATTCATGGTTACATATTTTACTAGAAATTACATGATCTCATATTTTATTGAATTTTTCATTAGATCAGGCTATGCAAGATTTTCCATTGATGCGCATTTCATATGGCAAAGAAGCGATTATCGGTGACATATTAATGTTGTCAATCTCTCTCTTCGAACTCATTCACGTGCACTTTACGCGGATGTCAGGTTGATGCTGTTGACTTGGAGGCTGATATCCTACAATGTGATTCAGTAACGTCGTACACTGTTCATCACAGAGAAAATGGTACAGGGGAACATTATGGAGCCAAGATAGCTGACCCAACAGAGACCAGCGCTACTATATACAATCTTCAAAGTAGTACAGCGTACGAAATAAGCGTCACCATGGAAAACAGTGTTGGGAGTGGTCCTTTTAGCGATTCATTGCTCACTACAACGTTCGATAAGTGTAAGTGAAAAATTCTACACAGATATGTTTTAAAATGATATCTTCTCAAGAAAATACTTTTTCATCTGTTGATATTATAAGGTTTTTGGTAATTATTCTTCAGCGGGTAGAAATGTTGTGGGTCAGTCCTGAGTCGGTTAACATACAATTTTACTATGTTATTTTATATCAACCACACTGTAAAATACCATTCTGTGTCTGCCAAGGTAATGTGAAAGCAAAGTATTGTACTTGTGCCCTTATATCTTTTCGTATATGCCATCCATAGCACTGTCCATAATGCATCTTTTATTAAATGTGACGATGTGAAACTCTGTAGACTTGGGCAAGCATGCAGTGTGATACTTGTATCATCGTACGACCACATGTCTACTCGTTATAAATAATATAACGCTTTGGCATATCCTTTGATATCAACAGCGGAATCCGGGACAGCTACGACTGCGATTATAGTGTCCGCCGTTTGTTCCTCTCTTGCCATCGGTCTGCTGATCTTGATACTTCTTCTTTGCTATTTTTCAAGACGGTGAGTACTTGCTATTCTTCGTCAAGAACGTCATGATAAACGTGCCGCTGTGGTCAAGAAAAACTATGGGATCACGGTTCCTTTGCTAAGTTTAAACATTTCAGATCTGTCAACATTGCAGACCCATCAGTCGTCGGGGCTTGAAAACGTGTCATTGAAGCAATCGACATAAAGTATGTGAATTTATTCCTAGCAAAGTTTACTATACTTTTCGCACGTTTCGTCTTCCAGCAAAAATAAACCCCCGAAAGAAACAGCCCCGCTGAACTATGCAGATGTACCAGGTATGTCGCTAACACTTATAGTCGTTTAATAAATTCTTTTGCATATCCAATGTGCAATAATTTATGCTTCACGTATCTCTGACGTCTCATTAACATTAGCCTCTAAGACGGCATAGGTCATGCTAGCCAATGAAAGCCGATAACATTGATTTCAGTGCATCTTCACAGCATTGTTGCCGTGTATAACTGTTTTAGTGTCCTTTAAATGGCCAGCACTGAGAGTCGAACATTGAAAATGTATTTTTAGTTGACGAAGAAGCCACAGCCAAACTTTTTGTTCATTTGTATATTAACTTCTCTCGTTCATTCCTTTTGAAGATCCAAGTCCCTACGCTGTCCCAAATGCTGACAAACACTCGACGCCACAGTATGAAAACGCGTCAGCCTTGGGACTCAACCAGGCGCGTCAGGACTCTCATTCCAACTCTGTCGGTCTGTATGCTAACGTGCAATTTGAAAGAAAGGCTGTTCTTCCTCGATCATCAAGCATAGGATCACCGCCACCTCGACCGTTAAGCAAGGGGTCACCCCCACCTCGATCTATGACCGTTGTGTCATCTAAAGTCGTTTCAGAAATCAGTAAGACAGCAGATGGCTATTCACACTTGAAACCGATAAAAGTTGTTGATTTGGTGGATTATATAAAATGGAAGAAAAAATCAAATGAAGACAAAAATACCTTTAAGGAAGAATATAAGGTGAGAGACGTAGCAGTGCTGTCTTATTGTGTGTGTCTGTTTCTATGTCGCAGAAATATATTTTACATAGTTACCCGCCACTATGAACTTAATGTCTGCGAAAAATATTTTACTCTAAGTGGAACCTTGTAATTCATTGACCCTTGTGGTTTTCCAGCTCCTACCAAAAGGCCAAACTGCGGCATGGAATGCCTCTCAAACGGCTGTGAACAGACCGAAGAATCGATTCAAGAACATCTGTGCTTGTAAGTGTTATAAAATTTGTTTTCATTTTGTAGAAGCGATGTGAATACCTTACAAAAACAAATATTAGATTTTTATCTTGCAGATGTATTGCTTGGTCTTGATCGTATCCACTTCATTCATCTTCCCTAATCTACTCCATACCTTGCAATGCGACCGAAGACTATGCTATGCCATGCTATGCTATGTGCTATGCTATGCTCTGCTATCCAATGTACGGTGCTTATAAGTAAAAATTAATCCTCAGGTAATACATCAATGAAAGACAAACATTAACATTGTCTTTAGGAACAATGTGCATCACGTCAGACCTTGATGACGACAACTGGGGTTCACTTTGGGATCGTTAGGAAGTACAAAATGTTATATAGCGATCCATTTGGTTGCAAACGTTGCGGAAATTGATATCTCTCCTTGGGATGTATTACGTGTAATTACTGATAGTTACACGCAAGTCAATTTGATAATTATTGTTTTCCTTGCATACTTTGTACAGATGACCACTCACGTGTCGTCCTTCAGAAGCAAGGTGATGATCCAAACTCAGACTATATCAACGCCAATTACATCAGTGTAAGATGAATTTGAATTTAAAGAACTCTGGTCAGATATTTAGTGTATATAGAACAACAATACAGATTTGCAACACTATTGTTTTTAAAACCATGTATCACGGTAATTGCTCATTTTGTAGAAAATTCGTCATTTTACATATCATTTTCATCACATGTAACAATGAACAATTCACATGAGAGGACAACTAGATTGTGTTGTATGTGTGAGTTTATGCTTGTCATGTCTGTGCAATGTCGTATATTCGTTTTGAAAATTTTCACTTTTCTGACCTAACAGGGATACAAGAAGACCAAGGCTTACATTGCAACACAGGGTAATCATTGTTTTCTTTCTGTATCGTCACAATGTTCGAGAACTACACAACTGATACAGAAATGTATGAATTGACAAACGTATACAGATAGACTTACATGGATACACAGATATTGAAGTTCGATAACAATGCATGTGTTTCAATTGCTAGTCATATCCTGCATGCACACATACTGTGACATTTAGCTAACTTATATCAACTGACAAGAAATCAAACTTGGTGTAAATGTACTGGAACTTCTTAGTAGTCGCATTTAAGTCTAAGTTTTTTCTGACGTGCAAAGTGTTTTTGTATCATTGAACTCAGGTCCAAAGAAGCACACCGTGGACGACCTTTGGAGAATGATTTGGGAAGAAAACTGTATGTCAATATTGATGGCAACCAAGTGTATGGAAAACAATAAGGTTGGGTTGTCAATTATGGAAATTTGTGCTTGTCATTACCTTGATGCGAGAGATTTGAAGAATCAGTACCTTCTTAGTACTACAGAACACAATTGCTGGCTGTAGATGCGATTAATCGAATGAAAGATCACGATTATATCATTCATGGTCACGGCAAAATGTATTTCGGGCTTTTAAAAAATATTCTGAATGTACCATACGGATAGACTCAACGTTCTGCTCAAAGCAAAGGGCAGGAAGCGTCGACCTTGAGAAGACTCGTTTAACATAAGCAAAACAAGTCACAGTTGTGGTTTTTTAAAACAACAGAGCATCGTGATTCTCTGCTCGGTACCTCTATTTTTCTGTCGCAAAGCACAAATACTAAATTTTCCGCATTGTCTTATAGTATTTCGATGACTACCTGAAGCAGATCTTTGATTATCTATTTAAAAAGGATGTCTTTGTCTTATATAGGAGAAATGTATACAATATTGGCCAAAAAGGGATGAGGAACCAATCACATATGGAAACTTGTGTGTGAAAAATGTTCGTGAAGAAGTCTTCAACGATTGGGTCATCAGAAAATTCCATTTGAAAAATGTACGAGAAACTTTCACTCATTTCAGGAAATAATGCAATTAAACATAATTTTAAAGGGAATGTATTAATATTAACATTATTAGACTTAATCTTTCATTTTTAATTTTTTTACAAGTATTGGATATTTGTCATGTTCCAGCAGCAATTCCATGTTGAATGTTCACTGTTTCGATGTCCATGTTATGTCTTGTTTGTCGAACTTTCAGAACTATGCCAGTTCTATGTCAACCTCCATCAATTCCAACTAGGATTTACGTATGGATTTGGAAATCAGTCATGAAATTTGCTAAGCGAAACAGTCAAGGCAAAACAACATATCCCAATCGTTACCCTCCTCATACAGCTACCATGGGTTCATGATATAGTCTAAGGGCACTTAACGAGGTAATTGCCCCACAGGGAGCTCAGTTTCATTTGAAAGAACATCTAATCATTTGCCCCTTATTGCGCGTGTTAAAGGTATACTGTCACCTGTTCAAATTTTGCCACAGTTACCATGGAAAGAGGAAATCTAACCAATCACAGATTTTAAGCGGGTGGCCGCTTTTTAAAAACAGCGCCCTCACATGGGCATTTTGAATATCAAGAGACGCCCATTTGACCATATATGGGCATATTTAGATTACAGTTGACCGTATACCTTTAACCCTTCCAGGGATAACATGTGAATGCTGCAATATGACGCTTTTCTGAACACACGCCATACAGCGAATGGCTTAAATGTAAGTGCATTTTTGCTCCCTGTCTCACCTTCCACCTGACACTTACTGTGACTTTTTGTCCCAAAGGAGAATGAAGGCAAGACCAGAGAAATCAGGCATTTTCAATTCACCTCATGGCCTGACATGAAAGTGCCCCAGTATCCATCAGCCGTACTCGCCTTTTTGAGAAATGTCAACAAGTATACGCGGTCCGGTCCATTGATCATTCATTGCAGGTAAGAAATGTAAATTTACGTACTAGATAGCGCCACGTCTTTCCGATTGGTCTACTCACATCATAGGAAAAACAAACCTAACCATGTTATTGGTCATGCACAAAAATCTCAACGTCATTAAAACTCTCCGAGTGAACGATTGCAATTTTAACACATACCCATCTGGCATTTAGTTGTGTACGGATTCGGTCAACAGAAATTGTATTTGCAATTTTTCATCATCCAGTATATGGTACAAGCTATTACAAGTATGTGACAGACCTACCTTACATACGTTGTATTTTCCCACGTAGTGCTGGAGTCGGTCGCACGGGAACTTTTATTACAATCGATGCCATGTTACAAATGGCCGAAGCTGAGGAGCAAGTCGACATCTTCAATTTCGTGCTGCAAGGAAGACGGGAAAGGATAAACTTTGTGCAAACAGCAGTAAGATTCATTATTCTGTACATCTACCTTGCTATCGCATCTCCGTGTCTTGTTCTGATTCATGCGTTCGAGTACAACGCCAGCGCTAGTAATATCTCAGACGTATCTAAATATGGCCATCATGGGTAAAAAACCTGCCCTCACGCTCTTAACGTATCCGTAAACCCTTTTGGGTCAAATATTTCGTGATAGAATGCACGTCATCTGTGCTTGGATCATATGTGCAATTAACTAACAATCGCAAGTAAACAAACCCACTGGGACACTAAATGTTCAATAGTCCATAAACAACAATTGCTGTGGGGTTTTTACAATTGCGCATATGATATTTTTCTACGCTGAATTTTGGTTTTAGTACGAAAATTGATTTCAAAGAAATGTGTTGTAAAGACTGTTTGCTTTCCTTTCAGACTGGGATACTTTAGCCTAGATTAATTCTTTATATCTGGCATTGTGGATCGTTTCAGGAGCAATACGAGTTTATCTACAGTGCAGTCCTCGAGGCAACACTGTGCGGTATTACCGCGATACCGACTCATGATCTGAGACAGAAACTCCACAAAATGAAACAAAAAGATGCTCTGACGGAAAGGTCTGCCTTGGAAATTGAGTTTGATGTAAGTGCCTTAACGAAGTCGCAAAAAGTACAAAACAAGATGATAGAAATAAAACAACACAATTACAAATCCACAGACACATTTCTTGTGGCTTTATGTCTCTGCATGCTATAAACATCTGACTATTTAGTACACTTTCTTCTAAAGAGACCGATAGAACATGGGATCATGGGATGATAATGCTATTTTTGAACATGATGACTCTGTCCCGTATCTTCTCTATCTATCACAATGATTCCAAGGTATTAATGTTACAATCTTTGTCTACTCTGCATAGAATCTTGCAAAACTTTGCCACGAGCCGTCTCAAGATACTTGTAATGTTGGCCAGAGGAGTGAAAATGAAAACAAGAACAGGTATCCACACATCGTACCCAGTAAGTTTGCTTTGTCGTAACTTGTTAATCACTAACTACTTATACTACAGGCTGTAGGATTACAAAGGTTAAATGTACTTCAAAACATTACAATCACTCACCTTGAAATGTTTATTTAAATTTCAACCGTGTTCATAGTCGACAAGTAAACATGCACATAACTGCACATACAAATGTGCGAACCCTCGTTTACCAACATAATTCACATAATATTGAATCAAAGTGTAAAACTGCATTCCATATTCTTGATATTTTGATGAAACAAACGTGATTCCAATGCATATTTTAAAATCATGTACGATTGTATCAATCTGTAGTTGATAAATGCAGACCGATACTGATGACTCGTTTAGAGAACGAAGATGCCACAGACTATATCAATGCTTCATACGTAACAGTAAGTTCCCCAAAATCACTTTATCCTGAAGTTTATGATACCAATCATCGCTAATAGAACTAATATATGGATTATATGAATGTTGAATAATGGGATACATTCCATTATGTCTTAAAATATTAGGGCTCGAAGATAACACAAAAGTTCACACCAATCGTCAACTGAAGTCTGTTTTATGACCACATATAATTCAAGTTGTCTTCTATTGTAAGAACGTGACATCTTCTCTACTTTATTATTGAAATTGTTTTGAATAATAACTCTCTCTCTCTCTCTCTCTCTCTCTCTCTCTCTCTCTCTCTCTCTCTCTCTCTCTCTCAGTCTTATAAACGAACTGATGCATTCCTAGCGACCCAGATGCCAATGGAGCACACCATTATTGATTTCTGGAGAATGGTGCATGATTACAAGACTGGTACAATTATCATGCTAAACGACATGGAAACGGATGATATGGTAAGAACTTTATCCCAAATGACAATGATCACCCCCCCCTCGCCAAAGAATTCGAAGCTCTAGAACCTGGTCGCTGAGTGAAGGTGAATGAAAATTTATCCGCCTGCCAGGTGATAACTCGCTTATAAGTTAAGATCAGGTTTTTGCAGAAACACATTTGCTGGCAGCTGCAGTACTGCAGCTCGAGGTTTTGTCTAGGTATTTAGGTCGGATGGCAAAATTAGATTTTGCCGTCCGACCCGAATAGCCAGGTAAAACCTCGAGCTACAGTACTGCAGCTACTTTGCTGGCTGCCCTTGGTTAAACCTTCTTCTTTATCTTCTTCAGAAAAGAGGGAAGTATTGGTCAGATGAGGAGGTGCTCCATTTCGACCCATTCATCATCGAGGTCAAATCAACTGAAGTGTACGATGCTATGAATGTTAGAACAATTCTTTTAACACATTCAGCAAAGGCGGTAAGTCTGGAGGGCTACCGCCAGTGCTGGTCCATAGCTTTGATATCCAATTACAACTTCAATACACACTGAAAACTGGGCAAACAATTTACCATACTTATTCATTAGCTATTTGACCGAGAAATCGCGAATATTTTGAAACTTATAGCTAGCACTTTACGTGGACAATGAGCATAGTCAGACGGCCTGTAGTATTGTGAATAGTGAAGAAATTTGATTGCGGATTCTTTTTAATCGTGTAGACCTCTGTCTATAGAAATGGGGATCTAAAAAATCTGGACACTGATATCGCTACCATTTGGTCAACAGGGTCCGGGAGCCGTACGTGAAATCAAACAGGTACAAGTCAACTGGCCTGCTGCACAGGACATTCCACCTTCCGTATCCGTTATGATAGACTTGATTGGATTGGTTGAGAAAGCTCAGCAGCAGTCTGGTGATAACGTCATCACAGTTCATTGCAGGTAAATCATTTACTTCATACAATGTACATTTGAGTCCATCTATATAATTCCATTGTTTGACTGTAAACGTATGAGACTTTAGATGCAATAACGACTCTGGACTTTAAACACCGTGATGTCACTTTGATACACATGTCGAACAAGAAGTAGCTATTACTAGTAGTATATAATGCTCAAACTCAGTGCAAGCCACTGCGTCCAAGCAAGTGGCAGTTAACATTGCAAAACACTAGTACACAGTTTTTGTCTCTTTGTTAGGCGTTGTTTATCAAACAGTAACTTAGACGTTTTACGTCAAACTATCTTAGTGAGACTAAAACACATTTTAATTCGACAGTAATGGTATTGGGAGAAGTGGAGTCTTCTGCGCTCTTTTTGCGGTCTTTGAGAGGATTAAAGTTGAACACACGGTTGACGTATTTCAAGCTGTTAAAATGTTGAGAAACAGCAGACCAGGGATGGTTGAAACTCTGGTGAGTCAACAACATACACCTCAAAGACGTTCGGCTGAAAAGACCTATCATGATTTTGTTGGTCCTTTACTCCTACATTTTTTAAACACAATGCTTAACGTCAAACTCGAAGTGTGTGATTTAAAATTCTCTTCTTTGTGATATCATCATTGAATGTAATTTCTCGCAACTGAACAATTATGTCTGCATTATAGTGATCTTCATGTTTGTATATCAAAACTAAAAGAAACACCCCTTGTAAAAAGTTGAACTGTATTTCACCTGAATTGGACCCCGGAATTTACATTCTTACTGATACTTCATGTTTATCTTCTTATCTGTCTTAACAGGCACAGTACCAGTACTGCTATGACGTCAGTCTTTGCTATCTGGATTCATTCTTAGAGTATTCCAACTTTGAAAGCTCAAAACAGACAATTAGCTTGGACCCAGTGTACGACGCTGTCTGAGTGAAACACTTCGTAGCAGCTGGGTACACTCAGAAAACTGTCTGCGGTATAATTATTAAGGAAGGTTCTGTTTTTACATATGTTTTGTACGGCAGGGCGGTGCTATATATTGCTGTGTGCCGGTATATTTCTGTAGCGTACATTACAAAGAAGGTCGATATTATCACTGCTACTTAACTGGCATGTGATGTAAAGTGCAATTATATGTACGTTGCTGCTTGCATTTCACGATATGCTCATCCAATGAGTGCCAGTGGGTACAAATATCAAATGTGCAATTGTTGAAGTATGTTTAAACGTCAATAGAATATACAGATATCCATTGTAAAACAACTAATAGAATACAAAAGTCTGCCAAGATGTTCATTCGAAGGCGTGAATCATGATGGTTGCGAACTTTCAGGCAAGCACTTTCCTTTTACAGAATAATTTCGGTAATGAAACACAAGTAATCGGAGCAAGTTAGCTTCATTCGTGCACTGTAGGTGATAAAAGTTAAAATCTCTGGCGTGAGGCATAAAGCCACCGATACTTATTAATGACATCTGGACCATTGAAACCCTGCTTAAGTGTAAGCCTTATAAACCACCCAGTGACCATGTAAGGTGAAACTGGTCCATGACATGTTTGGAGGAATGACTTGACAATGATCGTTAATTGTTTGCCTTATATGGGCACTTTTACTACACATTTCGATCAATCCTTTCGCAATTTCTCATACGAAAACCACAAATCTACACTTTCTGTATAATCAGATGTCATTTTACGACAGGTATTTTTTATTACAGGGTACCCAAATTTATAAACTATCTTAATGTTACAAGTCAATATTGTATTAATGTATTAAAGAAATTCAATTCAGAACAGATACTTGTGGAGAGATCTACAACAAAACCATGGATAAAGTCTTTTGTGACAAAATGGAAAGCTGTTTACTCAGAATTATTCTTTTAAAAGGTGAACATACTCAATACTATATACAGTAAATTATATTTTTGTCTCCTTATAAGAATGGCCAAAGTCCATTTAAGTCGATTTTTTCTGGTAAGAAAGCTTAAAACATTGTTATAATTTTTTGCCTTAAATCGGCATTTTTAAATCAAATTTTAACCGAACTTTTTGCATTCAATTTGGTTTTATACGATTAACGCGCATATTCATTCTTTGAAGGATTGTATGTCAGTAGCCTTTTTGCTGATTAGATGCCAGTATTGCATTACTTTGATGACGATAAATGAAATTAACAATAGATGCGGATTGTAATCTTCATAGCAAAAGCAGCTATATAGTCATAATTTGTGTGAAAGGTATCTATTCAGAATAGTATTTTTATTTAAATAAGTACTCTATCATAACAACTAATATAATTGTAAGAATGCGACAATCTACGCTTTATGTCTACTGGTAAGGAAAATTCAAATATTGAGTACATACTAAGATTTTAATGTAATGAACAAGAAACTTACGGTAAGAATTGTTGTAAGTGTCAGTTTTACAAAATTGGTGTACACCAAGATATGAAGCTACATGTTGTTTTGCATACTCTTTTGTCACTATACTATGTACAAGGTACTGTTGAAAATGTGAGCCTACTCGCATGATTTCGTAAAAAACAAGAGACTTGCAATTTGCGAGAAATGTTACTATCTTTTTGTATTATTATATTTCATCTTGTGTGTATTAAAACGTCTGGCAATTTTTTTAAGAAGATGAAGAGGGCTATATCGGTAATAAGGTAGAATCTAGCAATTTGACTTTTACCCTGCTGTGGCACATGGTAAAAAGTGACACAGTTTCTTGTATATTCAAGAAATGCATGCTTATCAGGAACCAGCTACTCTATAATCTATTGACCTGTACATTTTGACAATGACCCATAGATTATATTTGATTTGTATCATTCACTAACGCCAGTTCCTGGTTGACTTTCACGCTCGGTATCAATGTATTGCATAATATTTTCTAAGATCGATGTTTCATTGAATAACTCTGAATTCAGTAAATATCTCGCTATGATTTATCCTCCAGAATTGGAGATTAAGAACTACAGAAACGGCCTCTTCTGCTTCATATCTGGACATGTACTTGAATTTGACTCTAATGGTCACCTTTCTACTAGGCTATATGACAAGAGAGATGATTTCAACTTTAGTATAATCAATTTTCCACACCTCATCAGTAATATTCCACTCTCACCTGCTTATGGGGTATACATTTCCCAGCTTATTCGATATGCAAGAGCATGCAGTTCATATGGTGATTTTGTAGAGAGACATGGCCATCTCTCTTACAAACTGTTAAATCAAGATTACACCAGAGCAAGACTTGTCTCTACATTCAAACGCTTTTTTGGCAGGTATCGCAAGCTGGTAGATAAATACAATATCTCTCTTCGACAAATGATCACTGATGGCATCGGTGACATGGGGCCTTAGTTAGTGACCACTACCTATCTGACTTACAGATTGATATATGGCGGGTGCCACATGTGGGGCAGGATGCGCTTACTATTTTCGAAACACCTGACATCACTTCTTGGTCTTTTGGCCAGAGGTCCGTATATCTTTCTTCATGAATTTGACTTTGTTTGTGTACCGTCTATTTACTGTCTGTTCTGTGCTGTTTTGTGTCTATGTTTACAAATATTGTCTTACAAATTTTGACCTAGTGTTATTGGATTATGGATTGGTATGATTGCGATTATTTCATTATTTAAATGAAGTCCATGCACAGCCTGACTTTTTGTGATAACTGTGCAGCTGGACTAAGTGTGGTTAAAATTGAAAGAACCAAGTGAGGAATAATACATTGAAATTTGAAATATTCTTGTTATATAGACACACACTATCAAACTTATTGACATATTAAGATCATTTCTAATATATATTTTTTTTCTCAAACAGACACATATTGACAAACAAACGACTGTGTCATTTACCAAGAAGGAAGTGTTGCTGTCTTTAATATTATTTCTGTCAAATCTTGTATTCTTAATTAGTCGGGGAAATTGTTTACGATCATGTTGAAATACGCTAAAAAGATTAATTGATTGACCTAGTAACTTTCATCCAACAATATTAACAACAGATAGAGGTTCCAAAATTTCAATGAGCAACCACTTTAAAAAGTACACACAACGGTGCAGAGTACAGGTCACACTCAGTATGTTAACCTTACACAAAATCATGTTTTCTTTTTGAAATTGTATGTTAAAGTATAATACAAAAGACATTAAAAACGACCTTGTTCCTTAAAATACCTCGACCCGAAGGCACATATGTCATTCACATGATATGTATCATTTCTTCAAATCACTTAACATGTGTTCATTAAAGGTTTAAAAAGTTTTTAAACCAATGTTTCACCAATGTACAGCAGTTTCTCACACAGTCTGACTTCAATGTTACTCTACAACTAACAAGAAAGAATCTTGTGGGCTCATTCAGCGAAAACAGCGAAAAAAGAGTCAGCTTGGACTCTCTTGTGCCGCGTGACAAAATAAACGCAGCCACTGACGTTTTTTACAGACAAAACACACAGACAAAGTAGCAAATGTCATGAAATCTTCTTTCTATTCAAAAGGCGTGCTGGCGTTACCAGGACTACGTTTTTGAACGTCTTGTTTTCATACATGGATGTGTAAGACAAATATATCCATGTCTTGAACAAAAACAAAATTGTGTTATGTTTCAAAAACGTCTTTGCTGCGCTTATTTTGCTGCGCCGCACAACAGAGAGTCCACGCTGACTCCGTTTTCGCTGTAATAATATACTGAAATTTTAATTTTTCGTTTTACACATACAGGCACAACATATGAATAGTTATATGGTACAGTGGTATTTGCAATATGGAGAAGTATTACTGCTGCAATAATGAGACGTATCTTTCTTTATTATATTATTTTGACTATTTTCCATTGTTTACAAAGTCAGGCAAATTTCAAATGAAGTCAAAGCACGCTAAAATGTCAACCATTCAAGCTTCCTTTTACACATACAGGCACACCACACGAACAGATATATGATACAGTGTCATTTGTAATATAGAGAAGTGTCTGTCTTTCGATGTAATATTTGTCGATCTCGTATTGTTCAGAAAGTCAGGCAAATTGTGTTGTCAACCTTCCAACCTGTTATATAAACAACAAGTATAGGAGACTCTGACATATCTCTTATGTGCTCCAGAAATGCAAACTATGAAGAACCAGCAACTCTGAACTCTATACACTCCTAAGCAGAACACAGGCCATGCTTTAGATTCATCTATTACAAAATGATTGGTTAATCTATTACAAAATGAAGAAAATAACAACAATCTTGTTCCTTCAACAATGCAACCAGGAGATTTCTTCAGCTATACCTCATGATATAAAGCGTTCTATGCAAAATGACATTTCAGCGGTCAATGTGGATGTTTAATTGTCCAATATTAGTTCCTTGCACAGCCTAACACTATTAAAAGCTGTAAAACTTGGATATGTATGGTCATATTATTGCAAGGAACAAGCTGCTCTAAAAACCATGAACTGAATGTCGAGTACAGATGAATTTGAAAATCTAGATTAATTTTTGACAAAGTAAACTTCAGAAAACAAACAACCTTGTTCCTCTTATGTTAAATATTTCGATGAGAAGATTTATTCAGATACATCATTCACAAGATGCAAAGTCTTCTCTGTAAAAAACATACCCCATGTATCAGCTGTTTGATGCAGGTTCAAATTTGTATTATACTCAAGGGGGCTATGTGTGTTATAGTAATGAATCTTGAGATTGCAAATAACACTGTATTAACTTTGTTTCTACATTAATAGACACACATGAACACACGCTGTGCCATTTACAAAAGTGTTGCCGTCTTTGATTTTATTACAAATCTTGTATTCTTTATTAGTCACCGAAATAGTCGGTTGAAATGCGCTAACAGAGTATTGATTGAACTTGCAACATTTTATCAGACAATATAAACAACAGGACTATGTTAGGATTAAAACATCTTGGTGGCCACTAATGAAATATTAAAATTTGAATATTTTTTTTCACACATACAGTCACAACACACGAACAAATAATGATATTGTGTCATTTTCAATAAAGAGAAGTGGTACTGTAATGGTTTTATGATGTAATTTTGGGCATTTATAAAGTCGGACAAATTGTGTAAAAGAAGGGAAACAAGAAACCTTTTTCTAATCACCCAAGCACGTTGTAATTCCAGGCTATTTTGAAATTAACTGTAAGATACTCAATATTGGTCTAACTGCACCAAAGAGGAGAAGTTGTGTTGTCAAAACAACACTCAAAGTCTTCTCAGGCTGTTTGTCCTCATACAGCGTCGTTACAAGTTATACACTGCAAATTCTTCTGGATTGAAATTTCAGAACACTGTCTAGTATTTATTCCAATTAGGTTTGCGGGCAAACTTATGTGTCTTTGAGCATGAAATACTGGTTAATACCTTAACCAGAAAACTTATGGTTTGTGAAAGGCACTGACCAGAGGCGAAATTAATGGTTTGTATTCAACGCAACAAGATCACTGTGCACAAAATTGGTCATCATTGGTTTGTTGACAAACTAAAGCTATTCTATGATCTGGCGGGAATTTATTCCATCTTGAATTAGAGATAATTATCCACTGCAGCGGTTGATTTTTTGACCGTTTTTTCATGACATGCGGGATTGCCCTCTGGTTTGCAAACATAACAATAGGAGCCATACTCGCAAAGTGCGAATAAACTCATTTGGCGATTTTTTATTTGATAGTCATTATATAGCCATGCATGCGAATTCAAATTTTCGACCCGAAAAACGGTTTGGTTGGATCGATCACTCAGACAACCTTTGCGACAACCTTTCTGCACTGTTACTTCCGGGTTCTGGAAGCGACCCGAGTACTCCGTTCAGAATGGTATTAGAATGCAAGGATGAGCAAATGCACTACCCAGAGCTCACCGGCTAGCAGATTTTATCGCCGGGCAAGTAATTTTTGGTGCCTACAAACCCGACGGGTTAGCGTAGTTTAGGAGAGTAGTAAAGTCATTCGACATCAAACGCCATGGAGTACTATGAGAACTGTATTGCCTCACGATCGCACAAAGCAAACACTGAGACGGTTTCCGAGCCCAATAACTGACAAAAAGTCTTCATCAAGGTTTGAATTTACTAATAAAGAGCGTATGCAGTTCCGGGTGAAGAAAACGTAGCTCTGAGAAAATATAGTTTGAATTTAATCTCAGAAAAAGACAAACAATCAATACGATTTAGCGTCAAGCGTTTACGTCAAAACTCAACTGATGTGGGTGGGTCTAGTACATGTATCATGCAGCGCAGTGAGAGCAGCATACGAAATTACAGACCTTTCAAAGATCAAAATGAAAACAATATTAGTTGTGGTCACACTTAAATTTTTCGAATAAAAAAATTCTTCATGTGGATCGTGCTGTTAGAGATGAATTCTCTTGTGCCAAAAGACTGAAAAGAGTTAAACAAACTTCTGTCGCGTCGCTGAGATAGTAGACTGGCATGGCTAGCCAGCTATGGCGGATATGAGATTAGAAGGATTCGTCTATTAGGGAAGAGGGACCGAGGATTAAAAGTATCGCACAGAAGTTTGGCTTTACTTGCAGTTCCGTCACTTAAGCTTCCGCTCTGTATTATCTTGCCCCCTTTCATTACTGTTTTTCATCAATAAAGTAATGTAAACCTTCCTCAAATTTGCTCACCCCTTTCAAGAAATAATCTCGTCATCCTGGCCCCCCATGCTTACAAACCTTATGCAAGTTACACCACGGCTGTTTTAGCTAAACGATGGTGTGTAATCTTTTAAACATCATTCCGTATTTTAGTTTCTGTTGCCGCTGGAGAACTTACATCGTGGTTAAAACAAATAATAGCCTCCACAGAAATGAGGTATCATTAATACAAAAGGGAATAGAAACAGTCGCATTCTGCTGGTTCACCCGATCGATTATTCTTTCTCTCACAGCCGGTCATTCTGCACCGCGGCATGCACGGCAACATGCACGGTCGAGAGTTCTTTCCAGCGCGTATTTACCGCAATTATGAAGCGCGTATTCGACGTGCGGCGGAGAATGACGATGCAGGCGGTAGAAGTTGCAACTGAAAAATGACCTGAGGCAGCTCTGCCCTCAGGGCAGCTCAGAGCCGAGTAAACATGTGCACAACATTCAGTGACGTCACAAATTATTTGAAATTTGTACCCATCCGCGTAAGCGCGGCAAGAACCCAAGCACACTGCATGCAGAGAGCATACCCGTGGCCGTACCCGACCCTGCACTGTGACAGCTACAGAACGATCTTGAAAATAGCGATGCTGTTGTTATTTCAAATGACTGAAGTGTGAAGGTAAGTCAAATTTCCCAAAACAAGTTGAAAATACATAATATATCAACAAGTTTGCCATGATCACATGGTCAACTTGCAAAACGTAGTTGATATTGCATGATGGTATTACTCCGTAATACCTCCATGGTCAATGGTCTATTGTCAGTATGGCGCATAGCCTGCAATCATTGTAGCGGCGGTCGCTAGCAAGGCCTGATGACTTTGTACACGACTTGAACGCTTTTTACGCAGTAGGGTCGCGTACGAAGTCTAATCATTGCAGCTAGGTCGCGGAGTGCCCTGATGGAAATAGCATCATAATCAAGCGCCTCCCAGTGAGTGCAGACAAACAATTAAAACTTTTCACATTTCAGAAATTGCATGGTGTATATTTGGTTACCTCCATAGTAAATATCTAATAATCGCAATCATACCAATCCATAATCCAACAATCTAACAATATGCCCCAAGAGCAGCGATATATCTGTGCTGCCCTCAGGGCAGACATACATTTTGTATCCTCATAGCATTGCAGAGTGTCTATCTACCAATCTGCCCTGAGGGCAGCAATATCATCAGAGCTGCCCTCAGGGCAGACATGTACATTTTCTATGCTATCTACCAATCTGCCCTGAGGGTAGCAATATATCAGAGCTGCCCTCAGGGCAGACATATATGTCCTATCCTTACAGCATCGCACAGTATCCTTACAGCATCGGATATGTGTATATCTACCAATGTGCCCTGAGGGCAACAATATTTCAGAGCTGCTCTCAGGGCAGACAAACATCTCCTATCCTCACAGCATTGCATAGTGTATATCTACCAATCTGCTCTGAGGGCAGCAATATTTCAGAGCTGCCTTAGGGCAGACATACCGTTCCTATGCTATCTATCAATCTGCCCTGAGGGCAGCAATATATCAGAGCTGCCCTCAGGACAGACATATACATTCCCTATGTTATCTACCAATCTGCCCCAAGGGCAGCAATATATCATAGCTGCCCTCAGAACAGACATACATTTCCTATCCTTGCAGCATTGCATAGTACATATCTAGCAATCTGCCCTGAAGGCAGCAATATTTCAGAGCTGCCCTCAGGGCAAACATACTTTTCCTATCCTAACAGCATTGCATAGTGTATATCTTTCAATCTGCTCTTAGGGCAGCAATATTTCAGAACTGCCCTTAGGGCAGACATACATTTCCTATGCTATCTATCAATCTGCCCTGAGGGTAGCATATATCAGAGCTGCCCTCAGGGTAGACATATATATATATTATCCTTGCAGCATTGCACAGTATCCTTACAGCATTGAATAAGTGTATATCTACCAATCTGCCCTGAGAGCATCAATAATCAGAGCTGCCCTTGGGGCAGACATAGATTCTCTATGCTATTTACAATCTGCCCTGAGGGCAGCAATATATCAGAGCTGCCCTCAGGGCAGACATATACATTTCCTATCCTGACAGCATTGTTTAGTGTATCTCTATCAATCTGCCCTGATGGCAACAATATTTCAGAGCTGTCCTCGGGGCAGACATACAGTTTTCTATCCTTATAGCATTGCATAGTGTATATCTACCAATCTGCCCTGAGGGCAGCAATATATCAGAGCTGCCCTCAGGGCAGACATATATTTCCTATCCTTACAGCATCGCACAGTATATTTACAGCATCGGATATATGTATATCTACCAATGTGCCCTGAGGGCAACAATATTTCAGAGCTGCCCTCAGGGCAGACGCATTTCCTATCCTTACAGCATTGCATAGTGTATATCTACCAATCTGCTCTGAGGGCAGCAATATTTCAGAGCTGCCCTCAGGACAGACATATACATTCCCTATGTTATCTATCAATCTGCCCTGAGGCAGCAGTATATCAGAGCTGCCCTCAGGACAGACATATACATTCCCTATGTTATCTACCAATCTGCCCCAAGGGCAGCAATAATATATATCATAGCTGCCCTCAGGGCAGACATAGATTTCCTATCCTTGCAGCATTGCATAGTACATATCTAGCAATTTGCCCTGAGGGCAGCAATATTTCAGAGCTGCCCTCAGGGCAAACATACATTTCTTATCTTTACATAGTGTATATCTACCAAACTGTCCTGAGGGCAGCAATATGTGTGAGCTGCCCTAAGGGCAGACATACATTTCCTGACCTTACAACAGCATTGCACAGTGTATATTAGAGCTGCCCTATGGGTAGACATACATTTCTTGTCCTATCTACCAATCTGCCGTGGGGGCAGCAATATATCAGAGCTGCCCTCTGGGCAGACATACATTTCGTATCCTTTCAGCATTGGACATGTGTATATTGCAATAATCTGCCCTGAGGGCAATATATTAGGCTGCCATAAGGGCAGACATACATTCCTATGCTATTTACCAATCTGTCCTGAGGGCAGCCATATATTTCCTTTCCTTACAGCATTGCATAGTGTGTATGTACCATTACCCTGAGGGCAGTTCTCAGGGCAGACATACATTTCCTATCCTTACAGCATTGCATAGTGTATTTCTACCAATCTGCCCTGAGGGAAACAATATCTCTTAGGAGCCAAGATTTGCAGATACACAATACTGTTACATTATTGAGTCCTTAGGCTACATTAACAAAACTTAAAATGGTGGAAGGCAACAGGGCAACAAAATTTTTACTGCTCATGGAAAATGCCTGTGTATTTTCCTTTTAGAATATGTACATTTGTATTGTAGATGGGCCAGAAACACTGTTTTGTTTATCTTGTGAATTAGACATGGTTGTCCACTTGCACCCATTAATTCAACTGATCACAAGTATATATTAATCTTCAAGTACTAGTGACAAGAATCAAGTTGTTTGTAATGTGAGTTGTTGTTTGTCATTACATTTATCATATTGCTTACATTTTTTAAGAATGATATGTTTGTAAATCTTTTCCAGATCAACTATATCCAGCAAAATGACCCTGAAAGGTATGTTTTTTCTCAGCCTGATGAATATTCCACTTCCTTAGCTGTGCTGTGACACATACATATAGCTTAATATCAAAATTTCTTACAGTGAAAGCGTTTTGAAAAAACAGTTGTTCAGTTGCTTTAATATAAATTTTACACATTCCTATATATAATTCAGATTAGCTGTGATGAAGTGTGCATATCTTCAGTTACTGATATTAAATATTATTGTTTAATCTTCTGTATGTTTTGCTGTGTGTAAATTCCTGTACTGAGCATGGGTACTGCTTCCTATACATCGAATTAGAATGTGATTGGCCCAGTGGTTTCCAAGACATGCAATGTTTACAATGTTACAAAATTCAAATTGGCCGCCATATCACGTGACTCAAGTGAAAATACGGTATTCCACAGTAAATGCCACTCATCTCTACACTCATTTACTTATTGGTCTGTAGTTAGCCCTGTATGCTTTGTATCCACCTCTGTAAATCAAAAGATGGCACAACACTGTTTGGCTATCTAAAATCAAACAATTGTTCTTGCCTAGAGCTAAAAGCAGATAGTATCAGTACAAGTGGTTGAGGGTTAATTAAATTGAGCCATGCATCCCTCCTTTTTATGGAGAGGAGGATGTACTTCAGCCAAATGGTATCAAAGGCTTTATTGCCCTACACCTCTATGGCAGTTGACACCCTGATCAATGTGTTCCATGCCAATACAAAGTACATCATGTATTTTGAGCATTTGTATGTCACTTGTTTATCATTTGTGTATCAGAAAATAAGCATGTTTTTCTCATTTTTAAGTGTGTATCAGTGCTTGGTATAGTCACAGCAATACATTTTTGGATAACATACAAACTACAGTTAAAACTGACTAATTGTCACCACACTTTTCATTTTTTAGACTTCCAAGAAAGAGAAAACTGGCTGAAGGGCATCATCAGACCAAGATCATCATAAAATTTTGCCTGGCTTTGTAGACTTCTCCAACAGGTGTTTTAGTACTGTTATGCTAATAAAACAGTTAATAAATTGACTTGAAATATCTGTGTATTTGTTTTAAATGATATGTGGTCATACCAAGTAATGTCCACATATGAGTGTTCTATTTATGATTTATTTCAGAAGTTACATTTGGGTTTATTATCACTTCTTGAAATGATTATATACCCAAATGTAACTTCTGAAATAAATCATAAATTAGACTTTCAATTCAAAATCATAATACATAGAAAACTAGAACCAGATAAGAACTGAATATACTTGTTTGATTCAGAACAGCCAACTACATAATTGCTACAATTAAAATGTGAGTTTGTAACTTTGATAACTTTATTAACATGCAAGCCACACCTTTCGAAAACTTATCAGTTTAGTAATTTAGTTGGAATCCGTTCACCCTTCCTTGAGATATTGTGTATACAGAAAAATGCACACTGCTAAACTATTAGCTTACCTTAACACACCACAGTACTACAAATTTCCCATGATTCATTCTGATATGTACCATCAG
The DNA here is from genome assembly GCF_041260155.1 of Ptychodera flava. Lineage (NCBI taxonomy): Eukaryota > Metazoa > Hemichordata > Enteropneusta > Ptychoderidae > Ptychodera > Ptychodera flava. The sequence continues at coordinate 34,808,046 of NC_091935.1, forward strand.
AGATTCCCAAATCAAGCCAGGCATAGCTCACATGTGTAGACGATATTGTAAACTACCGATACAAATTTTGGAAACTGACAGAGACTTATTTTCAATTACCACGTCAGATTATTTTAAAAAGCAGGCATTATTGAGAGAGCTAGGCGATCAAAACCTTTAAAATTTTTCATGCAATACAGAAGATTTGGAAGTAAAACTGATACTTGAAGCACCTGTTAAGTCAAACAAAGATATTTTTTCTATTGACAATACAAAGGAAATTTACGTTTTAACTTTAAACAGAAATTGGCCACCTCAGTTGGTTATCTGCTTGTTTCCTTGGATCCAAAGTGTGACACCCGCAGTAAGTTTACATTCATACTGTGATTTCTATGACTTTGATTTTGACACTCAATGTAATTCCTAAATGTACTTTTCCTAGATAAAAATTGATAAAGGTTTTTAAAATGGCAACCTTTGATGGTACAAATCAGGAAGAATTATGGGTAAAATATTTTACTGTGCACACGTAAGCCAGCGTTCAAAATTAACTTTTTTGTCTAGTGGTCCATGTTGACCACCATATTGAAATTTTAGTGGTCATTAGCAAAATGCCAGTGCCCAAAAAGCTAACAAAATTTGTATATTAAAGACACCTCTTCATGTCAACTTGAACATTTTGCCAGTACCCTGTGTCATAACAATTTATAAGAACAAATTTCCTGATATAGCTGTGACATCTTGTAAACACTCATTGCTTTTAGCTTTATTATGTGTACAAAAAAAATTTGTTACAGGCAAATATATATTTTAAATTTCTAGATGGTTGGATGCTCCTAGTTATCACACTTTCTATAGCATTTCTTTAATATTTTCCAAAACCAAGAAGCTTTTAAACTAATGAAGCAATGTGTTTAACAGGTGTTTGATTCAAAGATGATATTCAACCAAAATACAAAATGACTGAAAATCTAGGTGGTCTAACATTGACCACAGAGAATCAAAACTGTGATCAAAATCAGAAAAGCGGCGGTCATTTGACCCATAACCACTGTCTATTCAAACCCTATGAGATAACAAGAGTCATAAATTGAAAACATCCCTAAACACTCAAGTAAAGCACACTTCACCAAAATAAAAAAAAATATTCTGTTTATTGACAAAACAGGCCTCTAAAGCCCAAGCAGCTACTAAGAATGTTTTCATGATTAAAAAATATCCAGATTTAGTGTATACAGTTCAAATTAAACACTAGATGACTATTTTTATACTGTAAAACATAACATGCAAGTAAAATTGTCAATTTGGTGAAGACAAAACATTGCTGATGACACAGTCCAGCTGGATTAAGGTGTTTCAATTACAGTGTCTGAATTACTGTCTGGCAGCCTCATCACAGGTAAGAGGGGTGAATTAGTTAAATGTGAGAAAATCACATCAAAATGGTTATGTGGCGGCCATGTTTGTGTACTTGGGACAAAAATAGTGTGCCACATACCCATGGTCATGTTGGATCATAATAAAATAAATTGAAGTGCATAAGAACACCATAATACATTGTTGTTGTTCTAAGAGTGAACAAAATCTGTCTAGGGATGTTTGGGTTTTAATTCAAATACATAAAAAAATTGGAATAAAATGGCCGCTAGGCAGCCCAGCCGGACTGGGGGAACTGATAACTATGTTTAAAAGAAGTAATGAAAATTACATCCAGTTGTAAATGGGTGCTGTAGGATGAGAGGCACATTTCATGATACTTATTTTGAATCCAGTATTTCTCAGTAGAGTTAATGTTTTTGACCAAATAAAGTGTTAGTACAAAGATAGTGTCCTGATTTGTGAAACAAACAGCAACCAGCAGTAGAGAATCTTACAGATAAAACGGTGTCTCAGAATTTTTAAATAACTCATAGTTTTTATACAACAAGCGACCTTGCGGCCGATATAGCTCCGCTGTGTTTATGTAGAGAATAACTATTTTTGACACATGTTAATGAAGAAGGTGGAAATCTTTGCTAGCTCAATGCAGTGGCCAGAAAAAAGTGGCTAAAATAGCTGCAAAAATACACAATTGAAGATTTCATCATACTTTCAATATATCACATTGGATCATCCCTAAGAACATGTCAACCAAAGCTATCTGATAAGTAGTTTTTTGAGAATAAAATTTTCTGACCAAAAATGGCAACAATTGCCCCCAAAATAAAAATTGCAGATTTCATCATAATTTCAAAAGAACAAATTTAGTTCATCTATAGAAACCTGTATACCAAATTTCAAAGCTATCAGACCAGTACTTTTTGAGAAACGCATATTTTGACCAAAAATGGGAAAAATTGCCCCCCAAAGACAAAATTACAGATTTCATCAGAAATTCGATATATTACTTAGCTCATCTGTAGAAACCTGTATACCAAATTTCAAAGCTATCAGACCAGTACTTTTTGAGAAACACATTTTTTGACCAAAAATGGCAAAAATTGCCCCAAAATTACAAAATTGCAGATTTCATCATAATTTCAATAAATATCATTTAGTTCATCTGTAGGAACCTGTATACCGAATTTCAAAGCTATCAGATGAGTAGTTTTGGAAATACACATTTTTGACCAAAAATGGGAAAAATTGCCCTAAAATTACAAAATTACAGATTTCATCAGAAATTCAATATATATTACTTAGTTCATCTATAGAAACCTGTATACCAGATTTAAAAACTATCAGACCAGTACTTTTTGAGAAATACATTTTTTGACTAAAAATGGCAAAAATTGCCTTAAAAGTGCAAATTTGCATATTTCTGCACAATTTGAACAAATCTGAAAAAGATTATCCCTAGGGACATATGTACCAAATATCAAAGCTATCTGACTGGTAGTTTTGAAGAAGAAGATTCTTAAAGATTTTTTTACCAAAAATGACAAAAATGACAAATATGCAAATTTCACCACAATTTGAACAAACTTAAGTGAGGTCACCCCAAGTGGACTGCAAATTGAATTTCAAAGCAATCGAACTTGTGGTTTCAGAGGAGAAGGCAATTGTTGACAGACGACAGACAATCAGCCTATTTGACAAGCTCTGCATCGCTGACAGCAGAGCTAATAAAAAGTTTGATTTTCATCCTCTCGCATCTCAAACAGATCAATTTGTCTTTTATTTGTCTTTACTTCATATTCTCTGTCTCCATCCTGAGATGTGCATCTGACTGGTCTTTTTGAATTTCCACAAGAAAAGTCATAGCTATGATCAGCTGAGTTTCTCTTTTTTTCTTCTTGTTAATATTTTTCCTATATGGATGTAGCAGTTTTATGAGCTTAACCCAACTTTTCACTTTAAATGTTGAAAAAGCTTCATTGTGAGCTTTTTCCAACACACAGTTCAATGTAGGACTATCCAAAATATCCTCACTCAAACTCCAATCAAACAAATCCCTGATCATATCTGTTGAAGTCAGCTGAAGCAGCTTCTCATCACTACATGTTGGTGGTTGTTGACACACTTCATCAGCTGTACATGCAGAATACATAGGTTCACTGTATGTGTTTAGGCAGGCCAATGCTATACACAAACACTTTTCATCAGATGGCACATCCCAAATACCATCTGTAGTGGTCATCTTCACACGCTTGTCAAACCCCAATTCAAGCATTCTTTGTGCACCATCCTCGCTGCTCTTATTAACTTTAGATAGTCAGCCAGCAAGCTGCAACCTCTCAAGGTAACTAAAAAATAAAGCAAAGACATTGATGAATATTTGGCCCCACTCTCTTGGTGAATGCATTGTTATCGTACATTTACAAGATTTGTGCAGACTACACAGGTACCTAATATGATGTCAGCAAATTTCAGCAATTTGGTTTCATGTCAAAAAAATAGAAACATGCCTGGAAAGAAGTTAATAACTAGCCTTGTCTGTAAAACTATCATCTACAAACACATTAGTTACACATCACGTGAATCTTTTTTTAAAGTACTATATGAAGAATTGACAATATGATTCTGTGATCAACTAACAGCATAATTTCTTGTATTCAAACAAGCCTTTGCTTTGTAGCTAAGTATGTCCTGTATCCTCTAGTGTCTAGAGGACAGGATGGATACTGCGATACAAGCAAAGTTCAAGTGCACAATAATCTAGCCAGAGAGAAAATAATATGGAGCAGGGGCAGTGTTTTTAAGAATTATATGCACATATGCAAATTTTTCAAGGAATACAAGTTTGTGACATGATTAAAGCATTTATTCATGATTCAGTGAAGTGGCAGTGACAAATAAGAGCTGGGACAGATATGAGGACAATGCAGTTCAATGAATCATAGATTATTCAGCACTGAAACACAGTCTCTCTACCACCAGTCTGGAAACATGCCTAATTTCTTTGTGACAGAGCATATGGACAAACAAGTGATGAACACCTTTCTTTTTGTGTCAGAAAGTTGAGACAAATAGTCATGCATATTATTAAGAACCTATTTGCATCTCACAGAGACAAATTACACATTTTCCTGCAGACATTTTGAAATCTACATTACTGAATTATTTTGATTCAAAATGGAACTACGGTATACTGTGAACTTAACTACATCAATTTTTGATGCAAAGAAACACCAGATTGCAAGAAAAGGAGAGCATAATTGTGACAGCAAATCATATCACACTTCAAATGTATAGGTGATTGACACCTTTAACAATACCTGTTTCCAGACGAGTGATAGAGAGACTGTGACTGAAAACAGATACTGTTGAGAGCAAAATATTTTGCATCTGCACACATCTGAAAAAATAAGCATTTTCAGTATCAAACTTTTGTTGAACATGTCATATACCCTGTAATACCACAAACCCTGAATACAAACAGACCAGCAATGTGGAAACATATCCCTGCAATGCCTGATTACTGTGGCTTCAAATTATACTCAATTTGCTTACGTGTAGAAAACCAGTTGAGGCACATTTCACAAGTGGTACGTGTGACGTCACACAGTACAGAAACCTTACACATATTTATGAGTACATGTAAAACCTATGGAATTAACAGATGTCAAAGGGGAAGGACGCCCAGCAATTCTGTGTTCATCAAAACAAAATCTATGAAAAACTGGAGCGAAATCTGTCTTTGTTATTCACTTTCACAAAGTGATAATGTGATGGTGTCTTTTCAATAGACCCTGGTTACAAGTGGAAGTGATGTAACATACTAGTGCCTTCAGTTTGTAATACCCACTGCACTGAGGCTTATAGGGCTTCCCCAGCAGCTGACTATTGTAATTACCAGGCCCTTACGTCACTTCTACCTATAACCAAAGAATTCTAAAAGGGCCCACTGCGCTATCAATAATTGCAAGGGAATAAAAAAGACTGATTTCGCACCACTTTTTCTTAGATTATTTTATTGATTAACACCAGATCACTGGGTAACCTTTCCCTTAAACTATGTGACGACCAATGTTCATGGCCACTTGTGCCAAAAGGCTGTTCCCTGTGGTGGGACAATACTATCATTAAAAACCTAACATGGCTTATATTTTCATTTGACTTAAGCCGGGTATTAAACTTAAAAACTTTGGCTAAACAAGACAACAAGATACATGGCTGTATGTAAAATGGGTTTTGATCTATAGATAAAAAGTTGGAACTGGGTGAAAAAAATGAAGAATATTGATGAGAAAGTGTCACACTCCTAAGAAACATTGATTTCATTCCTCTAAATAAAATTTACAAATCAAGAAGACAACAGAGAAACAAATAGCTGTAACTTCACAAGAACTTTGCCAATTTGTTAAGGTCTGTGCATGCATAGACAGTAGAGGGGGAAGACTATACTGTCTATGGTCTGTGGTAATAGTATCCATGTATATAACATTTGAGCTTACCTATAGTAGGTTTGAATTTTTGCAGAAATCAATTTCAAGAGATCATCAATTCTCCTATTTGCAATTCCTTTCAAAAACTGATACTTCATGGAATGGAAAAATCTGTAAAACAAGGCAACAACTTAAATATCAATTCATTTCTTCAAGAAAGTTCATGAAAACAATGTTCACTTTGATCAAACTGTCATAAAAAACATCCTGAACTTTCTTGAGGTCATTTTCTCAAAGATCTTCCAGAGAATTTTATGCTTGTAAGTACAACATATATGTACAGTATATTGCTGCCCTCAGGGCAGAGTGGTAGATAGGATGAGAAATGTATGTCTGCCCTAAGGGCAGTTGTGATATATTGTTGCCCTCATGGCAGATTGGTAAATACACTGTGCAATGCTGTAAGGATAGAAATATATGTCTGCCCTGAGGGCAGCTCTGATATATTACTGCACTTAGGGCAGATTGGTAGATAGCATAAGAAATATATGATTGCCCTGAGGGCAGCTCTGATAAATTGCTGCCCGGATGGTAGATAGCATAGGGAATGTATATGTCTGCCTTGGGGGCAGCTCTGATATATTGCTGCCCTTAGAGCAGATTGGTAGGTACGATAAGAAATGTATGATTGCCCTGAGGGCAGCTGTGATAAATTGCTGCCCTCAGGGCAGATTGTAGATAGCACAGGGAATGTATACATGTGTGCCCCAAGGGCAGCTCTAACATAGCTGCCTCAGGGCTAATTGGTAGATATACACTTATCCACTGCTGTAAGGTAAGGAAATGTGTTTGCCCTGAGGGCAGCTCTGATATATTGCTACTCTTAGGGCAGATTGGTATAGGAGAAGAAATGTAAGTCTGCCCTGAAGGCAGCTCTGATATATTGCTGCCCTTAGGGCAGATTAGTAGATAGCATAGAGAATGTAAACATGTGTGCCCCAAGGGCAGCTCTATTATAATGCTGCCATCAGGGCAAATTGGTCGATAGCATAGAGAATGTGTCTGCCTTGAGGGCAGCTCTGATATATTGCTGCCCTGAGAGCAGATTGGTAGATATGATAAGAAATGTATGATTGCCCCCAGGGCAGCTGTGAAAAATTGCTGCCCTCAGGGCAGATTGGTAGATAGCATAGAGAATGTATGTCTGCCCCAGGGAAGCTCTGATATATTGCTGCCCTCAGGGCAGATACGTAGATAGCATAGAGAATGTAGATGTCTGCCCAAAGGGCAGCTTTGATACATTGCTGCCCTCAGGGCAGATTGGTAGATAGCATAGAAAATGTATACCGGTATGTCTGCCCCAAGGGCAGCTCTGATACATTGCTGCCCTCAGGACAGATTGGTAGATAGCATAGAAAATGCATATGTCTGCCCCAAGAGCAGCTCTGATACATTGCTGCCCTCAGGGCAAATTGGTAGATATACACTATGCAATGCTGTAATGATAGGGAAATATATGTTTGCCCTTGAGGGCAGCTCTGAAATATTGGTGCCCTCAGGGCAGATTGGTAGAGTTACACTAAGCGATGCTGTAATGATAGGAAATACCGTATATGTTTGCCCTGAGGGCAGCTCTGATATATTGCCGCCCTTGGGGCAGATTGGTAGATACTAGACACTACGCAATGCTATAAGGATAGAAAATGTATGTCTGCCCTGAGGGCAGAGCAGATATATAATCGCTGCTCTCTGGGCAGATTGGTAGATATTCATGGACGTAGGCGATTATACATCATGCAATTTTGGAAAAGTTTTGTTTGTTTGCACTCCATGGGAGGCGCTTGTATGATGCCATTTGCATCAGGGCACTCCGCTAATGTAGCGGTGGTCGCTAGCCAGCATGACTTCGTACGCAACCCTTCCGCGTACAAAGCGTACCAAGTCATCTACAAAGTCATCAAGCCTTGCTAGCGACCGCCGCAACAATGATTGCAGCTTTCCAGAGTACGTACCATCGACGATGGAGGTATGACGAAGTGACACCACCTTGCATTTCTACGTTTTGCAAGTTGACCGTGTGATCATGGCAAACTTGTTGATATATTATGTATTTTCAACTTGTCTTGGGAAATTTGACTTACCTTTACGCTTCATACTTTTGAAATAACACACCAGCAAGCTAAAGACCGTTCTGACACAGTGCAGGGTTAAGGTACGACTACGGGTATGCTCTCTGCAGCGTGTGTCGGCACTTCCATGACTTGCCGCGCTTACGCGGACGGGGACTATTTTTCAAATAGTTTGTGACGTCATTGAATGTTGTGCAGATGTTGGAGCTGCCCTGAGGGCAGCGCTGCCCTCAGGTCATTTTTCAGTTGCAACTTCTGCCGCCTGCGAATGACGATGGTACGTTGCTATGACTGCCGTATACATGAGCGCGGTGGCTGGAATGGAACGTGCACGATTGCGCACATAGGGTCATATTTTAAGCAGGAATGCTTGCCACGTTTGCATGTCATTTCCAAGTTACACACTGAATTACACAACAAGTTTAATTTTCAAGTTTTTCGACCTTCGTTCAATGTTGCCATGGGACGGAGGGGCGGAGGCACGAATATGTAAAGAGGGTAAGAGGTCAATATACGTGGCCCAGTTTGCTTTCCACTGTTTGATACTTTTACCCCTGAAATCATCATGAGAAAATGTTCATATTTACGATAATGAGTGTCAACGTTCAGGTGTGAATAAGATAGAGAAAAAATATGGCAATAATGATACTTTACATTTTTGATCGGCCTTGTGTGGGAGCGTCTCATAACCTTTGACCCTGCATCCGCTATCATAAACATGATCAAGTACAAGTGCGATGGACCGCGCCTTTCAGTTGTTATTTCACTTGCGGGTGCCTCAACACTGGGACGCAGGACAGTGACTGTGTTCTTCAAAACTATCCGCCCGCCCTTTGTACCCGGTATACGGTGAAGACAATGGCCAACTCTGGACTAAACAGCCCGCATGTCGCTAACATGTCACAGGAAGAGCTTCAGCTTGAAAATTCTCAACGGTAAGTCACGATCGTCCGACCTCCATGACAGGCCCCACCACGGTCTTATTTACAGTGTTCTCACTCTTGTTTCCTTAAATGTTGGGTGTTTCATCATTTTATCGTCAAGGCATGGGCAACTTGCAGCTGAACTTAATTGGGACTACAACATGATCTTAAACGTCTTTGAATCTGCTGTTATATATATCTAACATTTCATGTCACCGTTTTACATATCCATCGACATTGTGTAGCAGAGGCCATGACTAAGGTAATTCTGTGAAGGAATTCATACATCATTTCACCACCACAGTATTAGACAGACGGGGAGAAGATAAGTCGTGTTTTATGAGATACTAATTCATTTTGCCAAAAACTATTGTGTAGGTATGTTTATGTGAGTAGAAGGCTAACAAAAATCAAATTCAACCTCGGCTAAACTTCAACTAGAAGAGATTTACCCGCCAAAATTCTTTTTCGCACCGCTTGTGGTATCAAGTTACGATTGGGTTCGCATAAATGGTGTGCCCTGTGTTTGATTTTCAAACGTCATTGCTATATACTATACTATACGTTTTACTGTTTTCACGGCAGGAAATTTTCTACGCAGCGGAAATACTTATATAAGGTGATTATTCCTCAACAATTTCAGCTCTGCGGTCAGTAATGCAGAGCTTGGACAGTGCTGAGAAATGTTATGGTAGAACATATGAAACCCTCTCATCTGCTCCTCACACAGATGTCCCTTGTTTACACTTCATTCTAATTCAGCCTCGCAAGATTATCTGTAACCAATGATAGTCATTTGCCGTCTTTCTTTCCCGCCAAAAGCGATTAAATTACTGCCAGCGTAGTCATAAGGTTCAGTGTCTCAGACTTCATGTGTTCAAACTTGGTCAACTGATAAAGCAAATAATTTATTTTAGCTCCCATATAATATGCATATGTATATATGCAAATGGGAGGTATTCATATAAGGTGGAAAAATGTCGTCTGTATGTATGTATGTATGTATGTATGTATGTCCGTCCACATCAAAAACTCCTAAACCGTAGCACCTACTGTCTTAGTATTTGGTGTACAGGTGCACCTAGGGGTGGAGATGTGAATTTGTTCAAATGAACATGTCAGTGCCAAAAATATGCAAATGAGGGGGGGAAAAGGAAAAATCCTGCAAATGGCTAAAACTCAGTAAGCAGTGGTCAGATTTGGTTGAAACTTGGTACGCAGATTTCTTTAGGTATTCTAAAGTATGTGTGCAAAAATTTGGATGAAATTTGCATGTTTGTATTTTTAGGGTATTTTTTCAGTTTTTAGTCAAAAAATCTTGTTCTCTGAAATCGCTCGTCTGATTGCTATGAAACTTCATATTCATGTTCCTCAGAATGACCTCAGTCATGCTTGTGCAAATTGTATTGATATTGTCATATTTGTAATTTGGGGCAATTTTCCCAATTTGATAAAAAAAATTTTTATCCAAAAACTACTCATTTGATAGCTTTTATATTTGGTATACAGGTATCTAAGATTAATCTCAATATAATGTATTGAAGGTATGTTGAAACTGGCAAATTTTTTTTATTTTGGGGGCAATTTTGCCTTTTTTGTCAAAAAATTTTTCTCCTAAAACTTGTGATCTGGTGGCTTTGATATCTTGTGTACAGGTTCCTAGGGTTTATGTTAATGAGATATGTTTAAAATTAGGATGAAATCTGCAATTTTTTATTTGGGGGGCAATTTTTCTCATTTTTGGTCAAAAAATTTGTTTCTCAAAATTTACCAGTCTGATTGCTTTGATATTTAGTAAACCGGTGTTAGGCTTTTTGTTAATAAGATATATTGAAATTTAGTTAAAATCCATAATTTTGAATTTTTGGGGCAACTTTGCGAAACTCAGTTTTACTGGGATATCTTTCATTTTGTGTTTTTAAGATTTTTTTTGGTAATTTTATACCTACTGGAATAAAGAGTTTATAATGTGGTGATTTAGTAAGCATTTGATATGGTAACTTTATTTGGTGTTGAAATGCAGTAAAAATCCTGCAGATTTGAAAAAATTCAAAACAAATGCCAATAAAAAATTCAGCCAGAGAAGGTTTGACAAAAAGAAAAGGTGGGAGAGTGGGGAAAAAGAATGTACAATGGATCAGATAAAAAAGATAATGTACCTTATCGATCTTCCAGACACCGTCTCTTATCAAATGGTCCACCCCGATGTATTTTTGTGCGTAATTAACCATGCAGTGTATTTTAGTTTAAGATGTCAAGTTAGGTAAGGATTTGAAAGGAATAGTCAAGTTCACCACAGTTTAACTTTATCTCTTGTGTCATCATCCTTGTGTAACTTGGTTAAGTTTGTAAGTTGTTCCAGATGTGGATGCACCAGCTGTTCTGGAAGAAAACAATGTTTACTTTTCCCTGTATAGGGTTTTCTGAGTAATGATTTATGTTGAAATTTCTCCATGTATCTGGTGTATGGGCAAAGTGTAAACATTGGTTGCATGTTATGTATTTCAGTCTATGTCAAATATTGTAAATGAAAAATCAAGAACAGTTTACTGTGTGCTTGTATAAGATAACATATTTGTCAATACATAAACTGCCTTGCAGATTGATTGATGTCTTAAAAATTATCACAGAAGTAGAAAAGGAAAAGAAACTAATCAAATTGCTGTAACATATTCACTCTCAGTGCCTGTATAGGCCTATACATAACTATTTTATCATTACATTCAGCTGTTTGTTATATCTTTATCACTCTCCATGGGCCAAGGCACACTTGGGGTCAATGTCATCACTCTGTGCCAGTCTGTGTATGTCAGTCTGTCTGTATATGTATGTCCATGTTTCATACAATTGTTAACTTGTTTTGATAACTATATGGGAGCGAACAGTGATGTTGTCACTATTTTTCTTTTGCAGATAAAATGATTGATGGGCCTGATTTCTTTCCTTACAATGGAATGACGTCAATGACCTTTAGGCCGAAGGGCCATTTTGCAGTTCATAGAGAAAGTTAAGGTAAGGTTTAATTCCGTTCTCACCATAGCAATGTATTATACTGTGTCTTCTATCAAATGAATAATCTTCTCAGAGATGATAGGCAACCTATCTAAATCCAATATTTACAGTATACTGTAACAGTTATCATAATTGATCATGCTTTAAACTAACCTATTTTGTGTTTAATCCAAGTTGATCATAAAATTTATATGCAAATAATCAAACTTTATATTTGAAATATCAAAAACTATATCATACAGAGATTTTTGTAAACTTTGTGATGTTCACATTTGCCTAAATTTGCCGAAATCATGATTAAATCTGCAATTTTGTATTTTTGCAGCTATTTTTGCCTTTCTTTGTCCAGCCACTGAAATGAGCTATCAAAGATTTCCACCTTCATCAATATATGTCAAAAAAAGTTATTCTCTACAAAACACAGCACAGCTATATTGCTCGCTAGGTCGCTTTTTATACTACTGGAAGCTTTACACAATGTTTTGTTTGCATACAAGTGAGTAAAATAACTGATACACAATTGCACAATATGGATGAGAACTTTTAAAAAACCAGGTGGACCCAGTGTTCAAAATTGTGTCAGTGTGCAAACCAAGTACACGTCATGATACATTGTGTAGGTGTGTGTATGTGCAGTGTGTCTCAAAGCGTAGCTGCCTATGGCACTTGTCACCGGAATGCACAATTTTTACACATTTGTGTAATTATACAGTCGCTGCCAGTGAAAATAGTGTCCAATAGGATTGCACGCGATGTATAAGTTTTTGACTGTGTTGTGCGTGCAATGTATGTTTTGGTTTTACACCTGCCTGCCACAATATGGATGAGAACTTTGTAAAAAACAGGTGGACCCAGTGTTCAAAATTGTGTCAGTGTGCAAACCAAGTACACGTCATGATACATTGTGTAGGTGTGTGTATGTGCAGTGTGTCTCAAAGCGTAGCTGCCTATGGCACTTGTCACCGGAATGCACAATTTTTACACATTTGTGTAATTATACAGTCGCTGCCAGTGAAAATAGTGTCCAATAGGATTGCACGCGATGTATAAGTTTTTGACTGTGTTGTGCGTGCAATGTATGTTTTGGTTTTACACCTGCCTGCCACAATATGGATGAGAACTTTGTAAAAAACAGGTGGACCCAGTGTTCAAAATTGTGTCAGTGTGCAAACCAAGTACACGTCATGATACGTTGTGTAGGTGTGTGTATGTGCAGTGTGTCTCAAAGCGTAGCTGCCTATGGCACTTGTCACCGGAATGCACAATTTTTACACATTTGTGTAATTATACAGTCGCTGCCAGTGAAAATAGTGTCCAATAGGATTGCACGCGATGTATAAGTTTTTGGCTGTGTTGTGCGTGCAATGTATGTTTTGGTTTTACACCTGCCTATGCGTCAATTACATTCACAATCCATAAGGAACGATGGCATTACACAAATATGTTCACATATCCTCAATGTCAAATTATCTTCAGTTTCAAAGTAGCTGGATTCAATCTCAAGTGAAAACTGATTTAATTCCGCACACGTTGTGTTCATGAATATTAACCATTTTCAGTATCAAACAGTGAATGCCATCAACTTTATTTTCTATTTTCTAAAATGGTTTCCCGATTGATAATGGAAAGATAATTTTTAAAGATAGGAAGAAGCGAAGGAGGAGAATAAGACATATAAGTATATAATTAATTTTGTATTTCATTTTGTAATATGTTTTTCACTCACACAGCGCTCTATCCTGTAGTCACTTTCTTCAGTAGTGAACCATAGAGTTTAAATTGAGGTAGTACAAACCACAAATTCAAAAGCATACATTTTCCTCAAACTTTTCTTCAGGAAACATTTCACTATTCACCTTCAGTGCCAGGGGCCTCCATGGCAAGCTTGGTAAACATTTTACATACTGTTAACATTCAAACAAGCCATCATTTGTATATGAAGTTTGTGGGGGAAATTACATGTCAACTTTCAATGTTTACAAAAATATGTATGGCAAAATCTTCTTTTGCTTCATGAATATCATCGTGATTGCTCATTAGTGATGAACTATAGCGAATGTTTCAGAGTCCAAATACCATACTGTGTATTTCAAGATCCAACATCTTTTCTCTGTACAGATTGTAGAGGGTATGATATACATCATCCAGCAAAATTCAAATTCACCACAAGTAACCAGAGATGAGCTTCAGGCTGATTGGAAAGCAATTGAAGACAGTCTCATCACGTATGGCTTGTTACAAAACATTGATGTCAAAGGTAAATCTTGTTACCAGGTATTACAAGCATGAAACACGGGCATAATATGATAGACAGCAAAGCAATGACATGTAAATTGCTATTCTGGTACCTTAATGGAAGTTTCATAAACAATGTACACATAAATGAATAGACACTACTCCAAGGTCTCTGTTTTTAGCTACTATAGACTATTGTCTATAGAAGCCATTGGGATGGGTATCCGTCTGGTGTCAGTCTGTATGTATGTATATATGTATTTATGTCCGTTACTGAGGCGTCCGTCCACTCAAATATCTTGAGAACCGCAGTAGTCTTACTGATTTGATATATGTTGTGTACATGGAAAATATGATTATGAAAAACTAGTTTTTCAATTTTTGACATTGTTGAAAATATGCAAATTAGTGCCAAAAAAGGCGTTTTTTGTAAAATATCTTCTTCTTTTTAACTGTTGGTCAGACAGCTTTGTTATTTGGTATACAGGTCCCTAGGGATAACCCAATTTAGATTTGTTCAAATTGTGATGAAATATGCAAGGATCTGTATTTTTAAGGAATTTTTTTGTCATTTTTGGTCAAAACTTTATTTCATCAAAACCACTTGTCTGACAGCTTTGGTGTGTATTATACAGGTTCCTACAGATCAACTAAGTATGATATATTGAATTTATGATGAAATCTGCAATTTTGTATTTTTGGTGCATTTTTTGCCATTTTTGGTCAAAAAATGTGTTTCTCAAAAATTACTTGTCTGATGCCTTTGATATTTGGTATACAGGTTCCTAGGCTTTATCTTAATGTAATATATTGAAATTATGATGAAATCTTCAATTTTGTATTTTTGCAGCTAATTTTGCCATTTTTGGTCAGGCCATCCTGAAATGAGCTATCAAAGATATCCACCTTCTACATCAATACATGTGTCACAAAAAGTTATTCTCTACATAACACGGCATACCTCTGTCGACTGTTGGGTCACTTGTTTTTCAAAACTGCTGGTCAGACAGCTTTAATATTTGGTTTACAGGTCCCTAGGATGACCTTAGTGAGATGATTTCATATAGTCAGGAAATACTTAATTTTGTATCCATGTCTATAGTAGCTTCAGTGACTTTGGCCCTATGTTTTTAAAGTTGGAAAGGTTGGCATCGCAATAAATCTATCCATGTTTGCTTTGTTATTGAGTAGTACAGTATTGAGTAGGGTAGAATATTGTGCTGTAGTACATAGTTGTACAGTCAATGATTCATTGACTCTCTATTACCTTATATTGTTTTACATTTCGATGCAATTTTGAGTCAGATGCACCTGAAATTTAAAATGGAATGACATGCAATATGCTAGACTTATGTAATATCATCAACAGGTTTGCCCTAGAATGATTGTATAAAAAGACTGTATTTTAATGATAAGACATATAATGCACAATATTTCTGGCATTTTCCCTATAGGGATCAGAACATTGGCAGTTATCAGAGTGTTGGAGATCACCTTTGAGGTCAAAGTGCACTGGGGAAGATTGTAACCATTGTTGATGTAAGTATGATATCTCTCAGTAATTCAACATAATAACTTGATAATATTGTGTCATGTTCATTATACTCTTGTCACTTTTGAGTAAGCTTCTGTCACCACAGTAGTGGTTTAACTCCGTGTTCACATGCTGGACAAATTTAAGAACAAAGCCTTTCAGAGTTTTATAAAGAACCTTGTCTTATATTGGTTAATATTTTTTACCATGATTATTCTTTCTTCATAGGAAACTGGAAAACTTTCTGTGAAAGGAGGAAAAGATGGCAGACTACCTCGTTTGGGTGTTTTGGTGCATGAGGAGAAGGTTAAGCAGTTTGTTATTTTCCTTGAAGCAATAATCTTGTTCTTGCACTCCTTTCTTATATGGTAGTGCATTTCCTGTGTAACTTTGACTATGCTCGAGCTGTAAAGAGTGCATGTCAGTTTTTAGAATACTTTTGGCTCACATCTAAAGAAAAAAAATACAATCCAGGGTAGGGTCAGACAGTTAGGACTTGCTATTATGGGAAATGTGTAATTTGGTCATAGCAAGACAATGTCTTCTGAAAATCATGAAACATCAAAAGTAGGACTTTGTATGTATGCCTATTTTCTCAATGGGAGTATTAAGAAAACTTTTCATTTTTACTATTTTTTGCTTTGCTGTCAGAGATGGGAAGCTGATCAGATAAGCTGACTCATTCATTTTGTCTGTCCTCAAATGTAGTCTTCACTAAAACTGCTCAGATGACATTCACCATGTGATATTTGGACTACAAGCCACTGACTATGACTGATTTATGATATTATCAAAGGACAAATACCTTGCATATGCAATTTTTTTATCTGACTTTTGTAGTGTTTTCAAACAGCCTCTTGTCTGATGTGTTTGGTTTGACAGCTTCTTGTCTGATATGGCTGGTCTTACAGCTTCCAAAGTCAATGTGCAGCTTCCTTGGGAGCCCTTATCAACTGTTAATGTCAAAATGTACAAAAAATTTGTACATATATATGTGTTAGCATTTCTTTATATTGCTCAACTTACTTCAGAAATCTTAATTGAAATTGTCCACTTTGAATATTTAAGGAAATGTTTTGGTAAATTTGCTACTTTCTCATAAAAGCATTTTCTCACGTAGTGTTTATCTGACAGCTCTCAAGTATAGCTTTTAGCTTTGTAGGGATGCTATTAGTAGGTGTTTGTTAAATTAGCATGATAATAGATATTTTAACTATTGAAAGTACTCTGACTTTTATGCAAATGTTGGTCACATTTGTATCAGCAAGTTTTTTGGTATTTCCTATGATAAAAATATTGTTGGTATACCACCGGTCCCAGGAACTCCTAATTCAGCAATCTAGCACTTACATAATATGTTCGTTTGAATTTTTTTATACTTTTCCAGCTTATTTTTTGTGATCTTTTTCTCCAATACCAATTGCAATTAAAATTGATTTTGTTTTCAAGGATGACCTCACTATGGTTTTTATGGTCATAACAAGTACTTACTGATCAGGCATGTGCCACTAGAAATATTAAACATTATTCACAATTGTTTTTAGTTTATATAAAAATCACTGAGGATAACCATACTTGTCATATTGATATGATGAGGATAATTTCTTATATAAATTTTTAGCAACTCATTTTATCATTTGTGTTGGTCTGAAATTGCTCATCTGATTACTTTGAAACTTGGTATGCATGTTCTCAGGAATAAACTTTAAATATACTCACTCTGGCCTGTCACATCAAACCAAATGTGAGCCAAGTGTCATTGAAGCAATGTTTTCAGTTTCAATTCAAAGAATTTATTCTTCAGAATTACTTATTTGACAGGCTTAATGTATTCTAGTCACTGGGAATGACCTAGATTAAATTGGAGTGACAGTGTCATTGACACTATGTTTTGGAATCAGATGTTTTTTTATGCCATTCATTGAACTGTTGGCCTGTATATTTTTAAATTCTTCATCAGCACTTTCTCATTTTAGAGTCCTGTAGTTTTTTAAATATTTTCCACATACAGCAAAACCTGTCTATCTCCACTTGGACTGGAAATCTTTGAAATGATATTTAGGAATATTTGTCATTGTGCTGATAGGCAATGGACTTGAAAACCTCTAAAGTTTTACTGTTCTATTTAGGCAAAGTTGAGATAACACAGGTTTTGCTGTATTTTATTTCGTACCAAGTTACACTTATTATTTGCTTACGTATATATATATTCAAATTATTATTATTATTATTATTATTGTTATTATTATTATTAGCATAAAGGTTTGTCAAGTCATATTTACCGTAATTGTAAAACTTTGTCGGGAATTTTCATTTTATCAATAATAATCATAATAACACTGAAGACATTTCTCTGTGTGATTTCTTTCACAGATTACCACCATAACTCTCTCCCTTTCACTGGACAAAATGCCATTTTATTGGGGTTTCTTTACTGTTTCTTACAGGATTATGCAGTTTGTCAGCGTTTAGTGTACTGGGTATATACATCAAGACTAGGTCATTTTATCCTCTTTCTCCTAAGTGATATTAATATCCAAGCTTTGTCTATGGAACCTGATAGAAAGAGGATTAAATTGACTCTAAGAGGACAATAGACAGTAAAGGCGTCGTCAGTGCCCAATCACTCCATGCCAGCACCATATCCCTCCTTCCCCCACCCAGCCCCGCCCTACCTAAAACTGGATGCTCTCCTGGCCTGCCGACAGACCACAAAAGTATTATGGATGGCTTGCAAGCAAACCACATTCATGCCAGTCTAACAAGGAAGACCTGGCTTGCCTGTAAACTGATGTTTTTTTGAATTTGGTCTAAATTCAAGCTTTTTTGGATACATGTAGTGGATTGCCAGCAAACCGAGTCCTACACTCTGTGTGGTCTGTTAACTTGCCAGTCTGTTTAATCAAGTGGCCTGTAGGCAAACTGAAAACAAACCAAAAAGCAAGCCAATTTAGGGAAAATGAAGCAATCCGTTCAGCGACAAATAAACCGGTGCGAATTTAGCACGAATTTAGCTTGCCGGAGAGCTAGAAGAATTTGCAGTGTAAGGTAAGACAGAGTGTCTTCACGGTTGAGATTTAACAAGTCGTCATAAAAGTTAGCAAAGAATAAATGTTGTGGTATTCTTAAAATTACCTGTAGATCTATAAGAGTGATACTTACCAACAATTCTTGACACAGTGAAGAGGACGACTAGATATGCTATGAAATGTGACACAGGGGGGCCTTCTCTGTGGTTTGCCATTTTCGTCATCGCCCGTGTGCATGAGCCGAGCATCATTAATGGGGAAGTTGGGTACTCGCTATTGATGAAAAGTTAACCTTTGACTGCTGACATGCAACGTCCAATCTTTATGTTTATGATTAATCCATAATAAGCAGTGTATACAAAACCTTGAGGTTAGTGCCCCGAGAAGTAACGGCCGCATGAGTGGTTAGCAGGTGTACTAGTAAACATGCAAAGCTGGCTAAAGGAACTTGCGAGACGATAAATGGTATACGGTGATAGCACCTCGGTAACATTTAACAGTTTTTATGTATTGACAGTAGTGATAAAACAATCTAGTACCACAGCATTCTTACTTTCTGACTCTCTTCAAAGTTAGGACATTTGGTGTAAACAATTATCTCTGAGAGCCTTTGAGGAAGCATTAAACCAAAAACGATGCCCAAAATGCAGAAGTTACTGTTTTTGTTGATTTTATTCCACGGTTTCGTACCAAGAGAAAGGATTTTTTATCAAATTATCTGGAAAAGGCGAAAAGGGGTGCCAGAAAGTAAGCGAATCATCTCCCATGAAAAGATTATTTCTCATTGATCACGTACACGCGGCGAACACTCAAGTTCGCCTGGACGTTCGGCTCTCTCAGCAAAGTTTAAGTTACTAACAAAACAAAGGTGCCGATGTTGATTCCACCATAAAAATGAAACTGACAGTATCGAGTCAAGAATGGCAAGAAGACATGCTCGCCAGCGAATTCGTCAAAGTCCTAGAGCTTACGATAACAAATCAAAAGAGTGCATAACAGACACAGGATTTACGACTGAACTAGGGGGTCAATCACTCTAAAAGGTACCCATGTTATTTATAAAAATACGTTTTTGCAATCACATTAAATAGGGACAGTTTCAGTTCCTGATCTATTTACGTCAATTTACCGATTAAAAATAAGTTACAGCCAGAAACAAGAAGTCGTTGGCGAAATGAACGTGATAAACAGATACGAAATCACCAAGACCGTAAAATGTATATTTACATACTCACGCTGCAATGAAATGACGTACCAGTGCTTATCCAGCCATAAGCCGTTACCAGGCAGAGACCATTCTGGTTTGATTAAGGGATATATGTGTACGCATTGGATTTTTATACTGATAATAAACGGGTACCAAAGGGCATAAACTCTCCGGGTAAGGTTCTCCTGATTTGCCGAATGTCACTGTCTCTTTTATGTGTATTTTTCAACGTCAAGTTCTTAAAGTAGTAGAGGGACAGCCTGAATAGAACAATGCCATAACGCCCCAACTTCAAGGATAACTCCACAAAACCTCTGTTGCTTTCAACCGTTACGGTACAATGCATCAATTAAATAATTTGGTATTCGGATACGTTCGTAGTGGCTTTGACCTTCGAAATTACCAAAGCGATAGTCTTTATATGACACTTCAAAACAGTCAGAAACGCCATGAAATTTCAGACAGGTAAAGATAAATACACCTAATGATATAACTGTTTGTCTCATCTTCAAAGTTTTACGGAAGGTCAAGTTTATTTTTCTCTTTGCGGATGTTTTGCGAAAATGTGAAACTGTGTACAAGTTCTCTTAGTTAATTTTGAGAAGACGCGAACACATATATTGCTTTAAATGGAAAATAAAAAATGGGGAAGTAAAAGTAGGCTCGAAGGTAATGCTAAGTATTGAGTTTCAAAAGTTGTCGGTAAGCTAGTTGCTTTCCGATTAATATCTTTGATGTGCTTCGTCAAATTGGGCGTGAGTAGGTGCTCATACTCTCTCAGTAACAGAGATAAACGCAGTGTACCAGCGTACTAGGCTAGTAAAACCGTAAGATACATTTGCAGCTGAAAAGTGGCTCTCCGAAACCAAGAAAACAAAACTGTGAATCCAGTCTTTCCTTCGCTTTAATGTAACAACAATCTTTTTTGCATAATACAGTCGCTCGTAAGTTTCCTGTGTTGTTTAGCATTATGTTATCTCGTTAGGTTAGAGTTTCCAACGGAAGAGACTTTATTTGGGGTTAGACTTAACTACATATTACTTCTGCAGTATGGTTTTTATACGTAGGTGAAAAGGTCGCATTTACTAATGCTATCGCATATTCAAGAGATTAGAAACATTGAAATGGTCTGACTCTGCTCTGTAGGGTTAATCTTTAACAGCTTTTCATGCGAATGCTTAACATACAGTGGTTACATGCATTATCGCATTCAAGCCAATCTATCAATTCAAAATGACAAAGTGCAGATACAGCTTTCCTGTAATACTTTGCTTAACCCATGTTGTGGTCGTCTTGTCAGGATTATCAGGTAAATATCATATCTTTAATGCTCTACAGTACGTGCAAGTTATTGAAGCATTCCGTCCGTTCAATCAAGGACAATGAGTGGACATTCAGGCAGAAAGGGGCCACTGACAAATTTTAAGCAAAATAATATTTTCCACGTTGCTAAGCATGCATGACTCATTGTATATCCGCACAGAAAATTCGGTTTTCTTGTCTTTTGAAAACAAGGAAACTACATTTTCTCCACATTATTAACCCTGTGTATTGAGACCATTTTCCAATCTTTGTAAACTGGAAGTGATTAACAACATAAGCTGATTTTAAAATTGAAAATTAAGCTACGCACTAGCTTGTCAGTCACTAGCTTGTCAGTTGTGAACGACCTCGTCCTCTTCCTGTCTAAACTTTGTAAATTCATGACATTGCATCAATGGACAACGTTGCTTTCCCTTATAGTAAAAGCTCAGTCACAAAGCGCAATAGATATAACATGTTCAAACCTTGTCAACACCTACAAATCACAATATTTAAAGTATGAAGTACACTATTATCAATCAGCAACGCCAGTCATTTTAACTTCCGTTTCGAAAAATTACATTTCTATTCTACATGTTCCCATGTCCATTTCTAGATAATAGATTGGGCTCTTCCGGCCCGTGCATGGCGTAGGTACAATATATATAGGCAATGCATGTAATTGTAAATAGCAACACTATGTGAGATATGGTGTCCTGGTCACTGGGTTTTGATGAATGTCGCCAGGTACCCTCAGTGCTAACAGAAATTTGGCTTGGGCTGTGGATAAACGTGCCTGTGTTGTACAATTTGCACTTTCTCAAGATCTTTACTTAAGTTCTGTAACTTGACTTTAAGTTCATTTTTGTCTCATTTAACAATTATTCGATTATTCGAGGGATTGATCGATTGATTTATATCACAAATACACAATCGAAGGTGTAATTTTCTGCAATACTGTTGCGTATAAAAAGCTCACCATGTTCGATGTCTATGATGATGATGATGATGATGATGATGATGATGATGATGATGATGATTTAAAGAAGTGTAGCATAGTATTTTGGTAGGGAAGTTCAGACACTGGAGTCTCCCAGCCTTGAGAAAGTAAAATATTCTCAAAATTATCAAAAATTAATCATATCATGGGCTTTTACTTGCATGATGAAAAGATGATCAAAAGATTGGGAGAAATATCAAATGTTCCATCTATGTATATGGATAAACTTGATATCTTTATCGAATATGAATACAGCAACAGGGTACAATAACCTGGGTGTAGTGTCTATACTGCTCAAACTGACGAGGTAATTAGTTCACCTTGGATCGTGAACCGCCGGAAAGGTTACCAAGCAAAGTTGTAGGTTTTTATCAGTCAATGCGTTGCGCACCTTTTTAAACAGTGTCACAGACAACATGATTCGATAACTATTAGAATGTTGCTGGTGTTGTACAATTTGCTGGTAATCACTCAGACGGTGCTACTTTTCACAAGACACTTACATTAATAAATATAAAAGTCGGGCACTCATTGGATTCACTATCAACTCGGGCCTTGCACATAGTAGTTTGAAAAACTAGAGTACTATTGTTGTATATATGCTAGATCAAGGAAGTGGGCGGCTCGGAAGTTTAAAGACTAGGACTTAATTTTTGCTGAAAATTTCCTTATTGAAATTTTCGACTATTCTCTTCCGAAGTCAAGAACAGATCAGGTGTCACCGTGCAAAGTTTAGTACTAGAAAAAATTACCTATTATTTACCGATATTTGAACTTCTAAATTGACACCATCCCTGTGTTACCTCTATAAAGAAAATACAATTTTCGATTTTCGAAAAATTAACGTGGTTAAATGTTTCTTACTGAAAGAGCTATAGAATGAGTCCCCTGTACTGAGATAAGAAAAGAGTTGTAAAATTTGAGAGTCCAAATATCTGTCCCCGAGGCGCATACTACCTAAGTAAGTAATTGCGCTATTAAAATTTGTCTTCCATCCTCTGAACATGGATTTGTTCTTTGATAAACCGCCAAGCTAACAACACATCTAGAGCCCGAACGATTTATGTAACTTTTGACAATATTTTACGGCTGAGTGCTGCATATATCAGTTGCATTTTCTAGATCTGATATGCAGCGTTTCGGGATTCCCAGTACTAAGGTTATTAACATTCATCAACTTGATTACTGTATCCGGATACGGCGCGCCAAATGTTTCAAAAATATTATCGTCATAGAGTAAAAATAAACTGTCAAATTTTCTTTCTAAAAAAAGTCTTAAACGTGTATGAATAATAAAGAAAAAAGTTCTTTCGTCCATATCATTGCAATTTATTTATTAATGTACCTTTTCATAAAAATAGATTCATTTGAAAATACGTGTCATTTATTTGAATGTGTCTGTGCAGATAAAGATGACGTCCAACCGTCTTTCTTGATTAAAATAAAAATTCGATGGAATTACGGAAGAAAAGAAACGAGAAAAGTATTATTGCAAAAAAGGGCAGAATATTATGTAATGCTTAATTGTAAAATATTCTTTAAACCGTAATGAGAAGATAAACTTTTCAAAAATTTGGAAATACCACACTCCCATACTTATTGACGTACACATACACGTGTATTTGAAATAACGATGCAATGAATGCTGATTACAAGGGAAAAAAAGAAAAAAAAATTCAAGCACACACACAAAAAATATTGAAATGATTAAAAACAAAACCACAAATAGTACTTACACTACTACCAAAAAACAAAACGAACCACCATCAGGTCTGACTAAAAAAAGAAAGAGAATCACAATTGAAAAGTCGACCGAGATCGCGCCGTCGTTCAGGCTGTAAAGAAACCAAAACGAGGTCAGCTTGGAAAAAAAAAAAACCAAAGCGAGGTTACAAAAAAAAAAAAGAGGTTACCAAAAAAAAAACTCAGTAGAAAAAAAAGACGCCCGTTCGAGAAAAGAAAACAGAGTGGGACACCCCGCAGAAAAAGCCCAACATGAAAATTGAATCATTGTCAACGTCATGATTGTTACAGTTTAATGCCAGAGGGTTTTGGATTATCACACTCGGATGTTGGACAAGATATTTGGGGTATTTCAGCGATAACTCTCATCTTCTAGTCTTCAATATCATCTCATGGACGTCCAAGTTACCGACACGTCCCATTGTATATTAAACAGTTACCAGTTTTGGTTAAAAGTGGACAAAAAACTCGTGGTGGTTCGTCGGCTGCCAGCGGTCCCCTCGCTCCAATGTACAGTCGAGATGGTAAGCCAGCGGCCGGCGGTCCCGTCGCTAGTACAGTAGGCCTACACGCCGGCAACCAGCGATCCCCTCGCTGTAAAGTGTAGGGCCGCCTCTCCCAAACCATAGACAGTCTGTGCCCAAACCCCAACAAAACGATGGCTAGCCACTAGCCCACGGTTACGTGTGGTTCGATACACAGCGGCCGCCGTGTGGGTATGCATAGTAAAATTGCATACCACGCAGCGCCAAGCGGCCTAGTTCTGCATGGCAGGGCTTTGTGTTACCGGCGTGACACGGCCTCCCGTATAACGCCGGTAACACCACAGCCCTGCCATGCAGAGCTAGCAGCGGCGGTATATATCGAACCACACACGTATCCCGTGGGTTTAGCCTCTAAAAGGAGTGTGGCAAAGGCAAAAATACTCGGGCTGAAACACTCCGTTTAAATTCGATGCAACGTTTTCACTAGTACATGTAGAACGCGAACGCGCCCGACTTGACAAACACTGATCAAGCAGCTGCTATTTCTCTGTATACTGTAGCTCTGGGGGGCAGGGCTAGGCTGTGAGTTACCGGCGTTATACGGCCAGGCCGTATAACGCCAGTAACTCTCAGCCCTGCCACCCACAGCTATGTATAGGCTACTGCACAAATATTGTAGCTCCATATATTGGACTGTGTGGATATAAAGATTTCTGCAATGGGATCGACATGTCGTGTATGTGCCGGTCTACCTCGAGTATAGTGAGAGTGTCTGGCGTTGCGAAGACAGGACACTCTCGCCATACTCGTAGTCGTAAGGCTTGTACAGTTGCGTTGCTCGTCTTGTCGAACACGGAAAACGATGGACGTTCTCTCAACAAGCGGCAGATTTCTTCAAAACTATTCATTTTATCATGATTTGGGTGATCTTTGAGGATAGACGAGGAATTACCAAACAACGAGGTGGTTTATTATCATGGTATTTGGACGCGATGTATCGTACCACACGTATAAAACTGTGTAGAAATGTAGACCAAACGGCGATAACAGTGCGGCTCGGTGGAAGGCCTGCGGTGGGCTCCCATGCCATACCACGCCTAAGGCATCGATATGTTCGCAGTGTTGCTATGAAGGGTCATGGGTTGTACGTCTTGCTCGTGATCTGACCTGCGGACTGCCTGAAATTGGCTCAGTTAACTTGACTCTCTGGAACTATTCACTGTTAACTTGGACGTTCTTTAGGTGATATTGCCCACTTCATTTCATCAAGTAGGCCTATGGTTTCAAGTAGAGCAGGGCCCAGCCAAACAGAGCTAGGTTTCAAGATGTCACGTTATCACTGAAATGCTCAATTAATATTTCGTCAAACATTGGAGTATGTGGTGATCGGATTCCCGGCTGTTGGGGATTCATCGATCGAAGGAAACGTGAACCATGAGTTTTTTGAATAAAATAATTGTAATTTCGGGCTTGTTGTTTTTTTCTGTGGCGAGTGCTCGTTTTTTTTCTTTTTTTCTTTTTTTTTTTTTTGCTGTGGCGAGTCCTCATTTGTTTTTTCTTTCCACAGGCCCACGCGTTTTTTTTGTATCTCTGTTCATGGCGTTTTTTATTTTTTTTTGTTTTTTTTTTTATTTTATTTTTTTGTAGATGAGATCCACTTTTGTCTAGAGCCATCACTGCCGAATTTTTTCTCCGATTACCTCTCTTTACTGTCAAAGCGGCTGCTGCTTCATATTATATTTGATTATCTATAATACGTTTATTATGAGACGTAGTGCTTTTTAATTTTCTTAAGTACATAAATAATTTTATGTATGCATGACTTTTTTGTCTGATTCTTTTAAAATGATTTTCTGTATGTGGTTCACATTTTTATTTTTGTACTATTTTTTCCGAGTGGTAGTAGTGATTTTTAGTGATTTTCTTGTGAATTGTGTGGACGTACCACTGTAAAACATATTTTTCTTTTTCTTTTTTGTAAAATCAGCACTCATTGCACCTTTTACGCGAACTATTATACGTGTATGTATGTCAATAAGTATGGATGTTTGACTTTTTCAAATCGTTGAAAATTGTTTATTTCCTAATTACGCTTAAAAGATTTTTTCTCAAGTTAAAATGAAGTATAAAATGACATTTCTGTCTTTTGTTTTTTTATTATACTTTTCTTACTTATTTTCTTCTAATGAGACCGAATTGACAGTTTATTTTGCACTGAATCGATAAATATTTTTGAAACATTTGGCGCGCCGTAGTCCGGATTTGAGGTGGATCATAGAATACAGGGCCGAACTTCAATTTAATTGTCGACAGAAACAATGCACGCCACGCATTCACACGCCCCATTCGTGAACCAAATTCTGGGTATTGCAAACGCTATAGGCCAAGGAAGAGTCGTTTATACTGAAAATTTTAAAAAATTACGGCTACAGTAGCTGTATAAATATTCTCAAGGAATGCCCAGTTGTTCCTTTTGTTGACGTGTGCTATGTAGATTTTACGTTTACGCACAACGAAAAGCAAATTAGTTACATAAATAATTAGAATTATGTTCCCAGCAATCGATTTCGTCAGCATGATCTCTTGTTGATGTTTTCATTTGTCTGTAAGTAAGATTGGGAGCATACCGTGGAATTTACGAACAAGTGCTTGATTTTACTCTTTGCAATGGTCGGCCTTTGCAGTGAAGAAACGGATTTTTCTTTTGACCTCATGTGTTTCCATGGTAAAGAAGCAAGAAGTTAGGGATGATAAGTGTACCTTTTATTTGCTACTTCAAATAGAGTACGATGTCAGAATATCCAAACAGAGAACCCTTCTCTTCCAAAATTCACAATTTTTTTAACTAATAGTAACAGCAGTTCTTTTCGCTTTCCACTAAATTAAAGTAGGCCTGCCAAAGACTTTTTATATTGACATTTCTACATAACTCATATTCATTAAAATTACAGAAAAAAGTGGAAACTTAGTATTTTTGTTTCTTCAGGTGCGGGATATGTGTAGATATTTTATTAAATATATAACGTTTATTTCAAAACTTTACTGCCGATAGGGAACGATCCAATAAATGATATGCATTGATACATCAAAAATAGTCCTCTTCGCATAACTGCGTAAGAGGCTAGACCTAAAAAATTCTTCAACTTGAGTACAAAGAGTTTCATCAACAGTGGTCTTCTTATTTTGCTTAGAAATAGAAATGATTACATCAAAAGTGTACATAAGATGCATCTGCGGACAAACATGAAGGAGCGAAATATGATTCATGAACAAATCTGAAATACCTGTTTTTTCATATATCATATATATATATATATATATATATATATATATATATATATATATATATATATATATATATATATATATTACTACTTTTGAATATATATATATATATATATATATATATATATATATATATATATATACCAAAACTTGTTTGTATCTTCTCAGAGGGGTAAAGTGCTCGATGCAGGGATGCAGAGCAATATTACAATAAATATGAGAACACACCAAGTGTGTTTGGTACCTATTTTATTGTGCGAAATTCGCTTCTGATACGTATTAGTATCAGGTTGGGTTAAACCATTTGGTGATGTGGGTTGGATTAAAATTTGACAAGTAAAATTTGTTTTCGTGTCGGCACTTGGAGACCAACTCGCAACGCTTGTTTAAAAGGCTGTTTTATCTGCATTGATTATGAATAGCTTCTCTGTAAGGCAAAGGTTGCATGTCTTTGACACATTTGAGTAACTGCTTGCTTTTGATAAGAGTGGACCATGATATATTAAATGGTTTGTCCTGAGATTTCAAGTGACAGACATATTTTGACAATTCTGTGCTGTTGGCGTATGCCTTACTTCGGAAAGATTGGACATGATTTGCATAGCGTGTTAAATGTGTTGTCAGTTAGACCGATGTAATGTTTCGCCTCATTGGCATCGCTTGTAACAGTAGCTTTATAGATTACGGATTTAGACTGGCAAGCCCCCTGGAGTGGGCAATTGGTCTTGATGCGGCACTTACATACGTCAGTGAGTTTTCTATCATTGCGCTGGGTGACCCGTTTGTTGTGTGATTTTATAATACTGCCCATGTTCTGCATGCAGCTGTAGCTTAATTTGAGTGTATTTCTGTTAAGAACTTTATGTAATTTACAATCCTTAGGGAATTGTTTCTCAAGGAGACGGACAAACGAGTTTTTTAGTATCGTGTCACACAATTCCATCTTTGTAAAGTGTACTTTAACTCAACTTCATCTCTGTAAATCCCGTTTTCAGTATACACCTGACAAAGCTCTAAGTTTAGAGCTATCTATCTATCTATCTATTTATCATATCTATCTGTCTATCTTAATATATATATATTATATATATATATATATATATATATATATATATATATATATATATATATATAAACCGGTATATATTATTTTAAGTCAATACTTTTGTGCAGTTGTGTATAGAAGACTATTTCTTACATTCTCAATTAAAAAAATATTCTCTCTAAGCATTAAACTTAATAATGCAGACAAGTGTCGTTGTTAAATACTTGTTGAAAGAAGTCTTGCTAATGCCATAATTAAAGTGTAGGTCACAAGTAATACCAGTGAAAATGGTTCACTTCTGTTGTGCAGACTCCAGTCAGCGTATGTAGAACTGACGATAAATTCGCTCATGAATTTACAATGAATTAAAAGATCGATATATAATAACTTTATCTGCTATTTCATTGTTCCTAAGTTGAGATTTGTGACATTGTTGAAGATGAAAGCAAACGGATAAACTGTAACGATGCTGGTGGCGGGGAACCTACTTGTGAAAGCGTTAAGTGCTGTTTTGACAATACATTTAAAGATTTACCATGGTGCAGTTTTCCCAGTAAGTATACTGAACAATTAGTACCACTAAATCATTTCATTTAAATGCCAACTCTTTCTTGTCGCAATGAATCAGATACACTTTAATGTAAACCTGTCATTCGTCATGCTAATCGACATGGTACAATACTTCCTGCTTGTTAGTAATGTTACTGCGGACGCCAATTTGTTCCGGAGACCAACTTTGATAAGCCCCTATCAGTTTTCCTCACAATTTTCCAATATCCCTAGGAAACCACCAATTTACTTTGGTCAGTGTTAATGATAAACATACACTGCGGCCTGCTATGTTATCTCCATTCGATGTCCTTTCTATTTCCGGTTCCCCTTTCTGGAAGAAACCATTTTGATGCCGAAAGTGGATGTCCAGAAATGAAATAAATCATGCAAATTTAAGACCTGCAATTATATTGTAATAATAATTTCAAACTCGATTTTTTTGGGAACTTGTTTTGCATTGTTACATGCGTCGATACTGTTATCGTGAAGTATCACATGAACTCTCCCGTATCTCCACCTGTGTGACGTACACCAGCACAGATAACATATCCATATTACCTCTGTTGTACGTCATCAACCGGAACTTTTTTCCTGCAATGGTACCGTTCGTACGTGCATGTCGCGACACAGACCGATTTGTCATGATAGATGCCGTGCTCTCATGGCATTTTGACAAAAAGGTTACCCAAAAATCCAGATATGGAAACATAGAAGGCATGCCCAACGAAATTTCGAGTCGCTAAAGCTTTAGCTATTCCCAAGAATCGAATGAGAATACCGTCGATCGTTTGGCTCAGTAACGTCACGGCTCCAGTCAAGGCTCAATATGGACGTCGTCGTACCTGGTGATCGCCAAGCGACGTCGTAGGCCTACCTGGCGATCCAGGTTGGCGATAAACCCGAAAGATACGCCTAAACGAAAGTTCAACTTAACAAATGAATACCGTAAAAACTTCGGGGAAAGCGACATAGAAGGCACAAGTATCGACGAACAACGATAAATTTCCTTCATCACACAAATCATTCCGCTGTTTTTCGATCGGGGTAGTGAAGACATAAGCTGTCGACCTGTAGCCTTACTGTAGAATCCGATGCATTTCGAAAGTTGACTCGGACAACACACACACAACAGAGCAGAGTTGCCGTCAAGTAGCAAAATGGGAAGTACCTACGGGCGATATATGTATCACAGCAAATATCAAAGTCCGTATGACGAAAACATCGACGACTGAGATGGCCATCGGCGGAGACCGGTGACGGCAGTGCCCACTACAAGCGTACACTCTGTGTGTCATCGATCTGAAACTTTCGGGCTCGCCAAGGCTGTAAACTTGTGATATTTTAAAAGCCACAGCATCTCTAAGATGATAGCTACTGTTTCGATCGTGACGTTGCATTCACTTTATAAATATAATTGTAAATATTCTAAATAACTCAAAATACTATCGTTATCCGTCACTAGCGCGGTGAAAGCTATGTACGCCGATAGCAGACTTGCCTTGGCATCGGTCCAGCGCGAGACAATGATAGACACGCGCACGTGACCGAATCCGTATGTCTGATGGTGGAGATACAATTCCATGTATCAAATTTTTAGCTTGATGGGATTTATGAATGAAAGTATACCTGTAAACATTTGCACATCTCCTGGGTGACGGACCGCTTTACTCATTTAAATGTAAGTAATCCGCGTATAAAACACAAAATCGCAATAAAAATCATGCAATTTGTTACAATAATTTTGATCAATCCACATCAAAGAAAGATAAGAAAACGTTCATGTGATAAATATATAATCCCATGGAATTTTTCTCTGTTTGACGTCATCGTATACGAGTGTTTTCCGCGGAGCCGCACAACTCGCGAAAAACACGCGTGTACGATGACGTCAAACAGAGAAAAAATACTATTGGATTATCTATTTCCCGTACGCAGTCATGTCACATGACATACTTTACCCAAACTTGAATAGTAAATTCCATGAGCTTGCAAAGTAAACAAATGTCAGTGTAAGAGCACATGGAGAGGCAATGGCAAAGTTTCAAGTTCAAGTTGAGTTCCACGGTAAAATTAGAAACATCCACACGGAATGACTGAAATACAGAAGGTTCGTATATCTAGTGAAAGACATGTCGTTGTACTGAGCGAGGCCCTGATTTGACTCTCTACCAGAGAACCGGTGAACTTCTACTCGTGGAAATCCCCCGGTTCTCCGGTATTTCATTTTGACATCGTTCACAGTGCTGAGCATGCGGTGCATTTCTGCGGCGATACTGGTTAGGAAATGCCTGTCAACCATTTTTTGCTCACGTGTTTACACATGTGAGCATATGTCGCAGCGATGTCTGTCTGTCTGTCTGTCTGTCTGTGTCTGTCTGTGTGTCCGTCTGTCTGTCTGTCTGTCTGTCTGTCTGTCTGTTGGTCCGATATCTCAAAAACGGCTCAGTCAGATCAGAATCAAATCTGGTACATATATTCAGTAGCAAATGGCAAGAACTGATTAGTTTTGGTGGGTGTGGCTTTCATACTTGTTACTCATTTGCATAATTAATGATTTTAGAAAAAAGGATATACATTAAAAACGACTACACACAATTTGTTGAGATTTGCTACAAATGTTGATCACACCAAGATATATCAGCAGTGGGAACCATTAAGGGGTTACACAAAAGATAGCTGCTAATTTGCATATTTAATGAACTTTCCTAATTAGGGATATATGTCTGATTTGACTCGATCAAAATTGACCAAACTTTGTTTGTATATTAAAGATACTATTATTTAACATTATTGAAAGTCATTTAAGTGTTTTAACTTTAGCCAATTCCTAATTTGCACATTTAATGAACTTTGCTAATTAGGGATATATATTTGAATTGACTGGACCGACGTTGATGAAAC
This sequence comes from Ptychodera flava, assembly GCF_041260155.1. Lineage (NCBI taxonomy): Eukaryota > Metazoa > Hemichordata > Enteropneusta > Ptychoderidae > Ptychodera > Ptychodera flava. Next base: position 34,840,214 of record NC_091935.1, read on the forward strand.
TTGCTACATGTATTTGGAACTACTATGATACAACATTGTTGAAAGTCTTTAAGCATTTTTACTTCAGCCAATTCCGAATTTGCATATTTAATGAACTTTCCCAATTAGGGATATATATCTGAATTAACTTGATTGTAGTTGTTGAAACTTGCTATATACATCAAAGATATTGTGATATAACATTATTGAAAGTCAAAAGACATTTTTACTTCAGCCAATTCCAATTTGCATATTAAATGAATTTTTAAAATAAAGGATATTTATCTAAATTGACTGATCAAAATTTATGAAACTTGTTATGTACATTAAAGACACTATAATACAATATTATTGAAAGTCATTTTCTCTTCAGCAAATTCCTAATTTGCATATTTAATGAACTTTCCTAATTAGAGATATATATCTGAATTGACTTGACCAAAGTTGACAAAACTTGCTACATATATTGCAGATACCATGATACAACATTATTGACAATCATTAAGCATTTTTACTTAAGTAAATTCCTAATTTACATATTTAATGAACTTTGCTTCTTAGGGATATATACTGGGATTCACTTGATCAAAGTTGGCAAATCATGCTATGTACATTGATGATTATATCTGATTAAACAATATCGAAAGTCATTTCACATTTTAATGTCAGCTAATTTATAATTTACATATCTAATGAGCTTTCACAGCTCGGCATATATGGCTTGAAGGACTTGGCCAACGGTAATTACACTTGCTATATAAAATGGTGATACAATGACAGCAGTCAAAGAACTTTAATATTTTCATTTCAGCTAATTACATATTTGTATACTTCATGACCTTTTAGAATTAATCAGTGGTGAATATTGTTCATTATGTTGATCATAATACTTTAAATGAAGTTGCAAATATGTGGCAAAGGTTCAAATTTACACATAACTGCAATATATAATGAAACACGTGAGCATCAGTTCATATCTGGTTCAATGATGCTCTTTCTCGCCTGTAAATCCATTGTAAGATAAATCGACGTCGACAGAGAAAAAATATTCTCACGATTTTATGAACTGGCATGCCTTAATTACATCAAGGTCTCTCTATACAGGCCCTAATACAGTGATACTGATCGACAACGATAGATAAAAAGAGCAAAACTCAGCCAAGATTTCCAAGCTTAACTGACACAGTGTTTTATATCGCTGTTTCATATCAAACTGATTACACAATGTCTGGATACAGAAATGGCATTTTGGTGAAATTTCAGCATCAAAAAATCCCAAGACTTGACATGAGGACGTCATGTATGCTGCCGATCAACAGCATAGTGCACCACTGAACTGGCATGCATTGACTCATGGACTGTAGAGTGTAGAGAAACTGTCTATGATTGACTGCACTGAAAAGCAGTCTGCACAAAGAGTCCTCAGTCTCCGATGATGATGATGATGATTAAACATTTAAAAATGAAAACAAATAAAAATATTTATATCCCTGCATTTTAACTAAACCACTTCTGGTCATTTTGCTCTGTTTGTGGGAGATAAACAATCACCAAGACAATGAAGAGCTGGAGTGAAAGGCCAAGTATCCTTGACGTTTTAATGAAATGTGAAAAAACAGGAAAACATGAAAAATTCCTCGCCAGTTTCCTGGAATTGAGAGAAAACTACAGAACAGCCCCAAACAAAGGAGGGCAAAGGTCAAAGGTCAACTGGCGAGGAAAAATTTACACAACAGTAAAACACTGGAGAAAAGGCACATATTAATCTACCACAAAGGTGTGGGCCTCAAAAACGCCAACACCAACCTATGACTAGCAATGGAGGTAGGTGGGGTGGAGGCCGGAGGATAAAATTGTTGGAAAAACCAAACTGCCAGCTGCTTGTTTGGCGGTGTGATCCAAAAGAGGCAGAGCAATGTTGTGACCCCCCTCTAAGGCACTAATGAAAGGAGCTCTATTCGCCGTAGAGGGCGGTCTACACCTGAAATTATGAAATCTACAACTGCATGTATATAAATCCGATTATCTGTCTATAATCGTTGTTTTATATCCCTGCATTTTAACTAAACCACTTCTGGTCATTTTGCTCTGTTTGTGGGAGATAAACAATCACCAAGACAATGAAGAGCTGGAGTGAAAGGCCAAGTATCCTTGACGTTTTAATGAAATGTGAAAAAACAGGAAAACATGAAAAATTCCTCGCCAGTTTCCTGGAATTGAGAGAAAACTACAGAACAGCCCCAAACAAAGGAGGGCAAAGGTCAAAGGTCAACTGGCGAGGAAAAATTTTACACAACAGTAAAACACTGGAGAAAAGGCACATATTAATCTACCACAAAGGTGTGGGCCTCAAAAACGCCACAAGCCACATGTGTGGCCGCCCCACCCAAAATGACCAGAAGCGAAGGTAAAACCTGGTGGAATTACAAAACAAGTTAACGCAATTCAAGAAAGTTAACTATTTTGGTTAACAACAATGCTAAAAATCAAAGAATGGCGGGCTCTCACCTGGTTTTTGTAGAAATGAGGAAATGATCACAACCAGGAATGGCACCCATATATAGCGGCCCCTGCCTGGCCTATATATGAGTGCAGAGCACCATTTTTTTTTATTTTTCTGTTCCAAAAGCTACCAAGCTGCTGGTTGCCTGATATACCTCTTAAATGCATCAGAGTTCCACCTGCCTAGCACACGGATCTGTGCGTCAGACAAACCATCTGCGGCAGCTTGCGTGGCTGCCCCTATTCGAAAACTGTGTCCCTTGAACCTGCTTACATCAAAACCGCAAAAAACGAAACAACGCCTAAGCTGTTCTGTGAAATCACATCGTCCAATGCCTAACGCCCCTGGCAAGCAGAAAAGCGGGCCAGGCTCCTCTCCCCTCAAACGGCAAAAATCCAACATAGCCTGTACAGGGCAAAGGTCAGCCACATCAATCTTTTGAAATGAAATAACAAATGCTGTGCCTGGTCTGCTATGCTTAAAATTGGAAAGAGTTAATGTCATTGACTGAGGTCGACCTGAGGTTCCCTTAAACTGCAACTGATTGAACCGAATGACACCACCCACGTCATGTTTACTCTTAGTGGTGATTTCCCCAATCCTGAGGAATCCATAGAAGGCTGTTAGAAACATTGTTCTGAATAAACAACGCTGATAAGCTGATGTAATAACAACTGGGATGGCCTTAACTAGACAATGCAAAATATCCCGTGTGATAGGGAGACGAGTATCCAGTTTATGCTCTAACTTGCGATATGAATGAACCAGTTTGTGTACCAAATAAGAACTGGTTGGGTCTGAAAAACCTGCAAGTTTATGAACATAGCTTATGGCTGACAAGTAAGTTGACACAGTGGATGGGGCAAGGTGCTGTCTGGAAAGGTAACCAATAAACAATGCAATAGCTGTGTCTGATAGTGGTAGCGATGGACAATGCACCCCAAATTGGCTGCCCGTGAACTGTATAAAAACCCTCCATGCACGTTGGTATGTTTTCCTCGATGAACTGTTAAGGGCTTGCAGCAGAAGCCTGCTCACTTCCACCTCCAATTGATTGGTAGAAACTGTGAGGGGATTGGAGTTGGGTTGGTATCCATGCCCTGAGCCACAGATTTGAACTGGCCCACCTGCAGACGAGAAAGAAAGTCGGCCAAGGTGTTATACCTGCCAGGGATATGTTTTGCTCTAAAAAGAATGTTGCACCGGAGGCTTATGAGCACAATCCGACGAACCAAGATCATTAGGTCCTTGTCCTTTGCAGTTTGCTTATTCAGGACTGACACAAGGGCCTCATTATCAGTGTAGAACAATACCCGCTTGTTACTGAGATTGTGCCCCCAAATTTCCAGGGCAAGCATTATTGGGAATAACTCCAGGACCGCAATGTTCAAACTTTTCCAGCTAGTTGGCCACTCCCCAAAAAACCAATGAGAACCGAAAATGCCACCATAACCTAGTGAACCAGCTGCATCCGTGAATAAACAGAGGGAGTCAGACGAATGCCACATGTCATCCATGAAAAAAGTCTTCCCATTATAAAGATCCAAAAACTGCTTCCACACCTTAAGATCTGCTTTGACTTCTTTGGTCAACCGGATGAAGAAATTTGACTTCCTGACCCCTTTTGTGAGATCAATTAACCTACGCAAAAATGCCCGACCTGGAACAACCACCATGCAGGCAAAATTTAAGGTCCCCACTAGGGACTGGATTTCCTTTAGCCTTACCTTTTTCCTTACTAAGAAAGAATCAATCAAGTTGCGACAACGCAACAATTTATCCTCTGGGAGCCGAGATTCACCTTTTACTGTATCTAACTCAATACCTGCAAACACCAAGGAAGTACTGGGCCCCATTGTCTTTTCCTGTGCAATTGGAACTCCCAGCTCAGCACACAAATCCAAAAATGCTTGTAAATCTGATAAACAGCGTTCTTCATATCTGGCCAGAAAAAGAAAATCATCCAGAATGTGTATAGTTGCCTCAACACCAGCAACCGTAAGCAAAATCCACTCTAAAGCAGTACTAAAATGTTCAAATATGCGACATGACGTCGCGCAACCCATAGGGAGACATCTGTCATAAAAGAAACACTCATCCCACTTGAAACCTAACAAGCAATGGTCATGTGGAGCAACTGGTATAATTCTAAATGCTGACTTAATGTCAGTTTTAGCCAGATCTCTGATGATCTTAACTGCATCATCGATATTGGCATACTGCACAGTTGCCAACTCAGCTGGAATGCCGTCATTTACTGATGACCCCGGTGGAAATGATAAGTGATGGATTAAGCGAAACTTATTTGGTTGTTTCTTGGGAACAACTCCCAAGGGAGAAATGCGTAAATTGTGAAATGGAGGGGTGTGAAATGGACCTGCCACCCTGCCAGCCTGAACCTCAGAGTGAAGCATAGCCCTTACAACTTCGGGATTATCTAGTGCAGACTTTAAGTTGAGGGACGACCCCCCATCCCTTTGTCCCAAATAGTTTAGGGAAAATCCTTGAGCAAAACCATCCAACAAATACCATGCCTTGCCCCTATCATAACCCTGCAGTAACCGACGAAGAACTTCCACCCTTACTGGGGTTACTATGAATGGCCGCAGTGGGCGGTCGGGAAGCAAAGGAACCACGGGAAGCATGGTTAGTGCTTTCTCCTTTCCCTGCACTAGCCTGCTGTCGCATCCCCCCACTGATTTGACTAGTGGAACTGTGGGCGCTACACTTGAAAACTGGGTGGGCTGCTCCACACTTAAAGCATTTGTGGTCGAAACGACACCCAGGGCAGAACTTCCCCCCATGAAAGCGCCAACAGACCCCCTTCGGAAAGGATTGCCCCGAATTGCCAGAAATAGAACTATTAGAAGTGGGGAAGGCCCGACCCGTGGTGAAATTCTTTCCCCCATGTAAAGCTTGTAGCCACAACTCCCAGTGTGTCTGGTCCCATGACAGTTGAGCGGACTGCTTCAGAAAGCGAAATTGCTCATCGTAAAACTTCCATCCGGCCTTTTTGGCTGCCAGATCACGTACTACGTCACCATATTTCAAAAGGCCAGAAATAGCCTCAGGTTTTTTCATAGTATACACTGCCACAAAGATGTTAAATGCTGAAATCCACTGATCAATAGAAGTAATTTTCTTAGCACTTGCAGCAGGTTCAAGACAGAGCTGAGGCCTACCTACGCCATCTGATAAAGAGACGGTGTACTTCCCGTCTCGCAGGGAGGGATTAATAAGCAAAGTGGCAAAATCGATGTAATCACCTGCCCAGATTTTAGACTTGACCTTATCCGATACCCTCGTTGCCAAAGGTACCGATTGGCTAGTGAACTGTGTGGCTGGCTGCAGCTCTGTCCCTGGACCCTGAATGAAAGGTTGTTGTGTAACCTGAAATGCTGGTAAATTATTACCCTGACCTTCTAGTTGCCTAGAAACTTGAACCCCCTGACCCGTAATGTCATTAATAACTGATTGGGCTACAGCTTGGGTTGTAGTAGCTGCAGCTGGGCTTGCGGAGGTGAAAAGGCCGGCATCCTTTAAACCCTGGATGACTGCACGCGATATAGTGTTTGCCAATGCACCAGGATCAGTGCGAGTCCCATAAGTGACACCAGGTGTTGAAGCTGCAGCAACCAGTTGTGCGTCATGTTGACTGGTACCGGGCACTTGTAGGACTTCTTGGATAGGTTCAGCGGCATGTGGAGGATTGACCAATGCTCTTACTGGAACGGCACATGTTGTTGTTGATGAAACCTTGCGTTTAGCTTTAGCTGCTCTGGTTGCTGGTGCTTTACGCTTGGGTGGCATGCTGTTGATAAAGTGAAATATTGACAGCAAGTAAAGTGGACTAAACCCTTGGCCCTATTGGCTAATGATAGCAATAGCCATGCCAGCATAAGGATGACAAATAAAATACAGCTTGCATTGCATAATGAAATGTAACGAATGTAAACCTTTCACCCTGGTAACATTAAAATAAGTGCAAAGAAATTAAAATAACCACTGCATGAATTAAACAATGCACATGGCTTAAAATAAAACAGACCCTTGAAACAGAAGGTACATCCAACCAATAATAATGGTAAACCACTCTCCCCGACAAGGTATGTGAGAGGGTACAAAAAAACAGCACTAGTGCAAATGGCCACCAAAATGGTTACCGGGTACAATATTGCACTAATCATGCTGTAAACAAGGGAAGACCTTCATTGGGTCAAATGAAACTAAGCAAATAAAATGCAAAAATATGTAAAACGTAATAAGGTACGTCCAACTAACACAATGGTGAAACCACTCTGACCAGGGCTCGACATAAGCGCTAGCCCACTAGCCGAGGCTAGTAAATTTTCAATAGGACTAGTAAGAATGTCTTTGGAGGTAGTCCGGCGGACTAGTACAATTATTCCTTACTTTGTTGACGGTTATTTAATCCTGAGATCGGTTCGCCAAAAGTTTATCGCCACTGAACTAGGACGTCGCCATGAAAGACTACTGCGCAACCGTTCTGACGCAATTCGGACTCGGTAACCTTCGTAAGATCTTTCGGAAACACGATCGTAGATTATAATGCGTGCGCAGACTGTAAAGTAAAGCACATGTGGCATGGCTGGTCTTTTCATGGCGGTGGATTGAGGGATGCGTCGCCCCAGGGTTCATGACAACCACGTGCTAGTGCGCTTGCCAGCTCGCTGGAACGAACGATCACTGAAATTGTACAGAGATGGAGCGGTTTTTAGTTGGTTACAGTCATCCTCCTAAAAAGGCTAAAACCACAGAAGTTACTCGTTCACAGGGACGGGTGTACGACTCCACCGTACGAGTACGGCAATTTCAATCGTCCTGGAGAGATAAGTATCCATGGCTGTCATACTTTGTCACCAATGGGATAGGCAAAATGTATTGTGATATTTGTCGCAAATATGAAGGCGCAGGAACATTTGTGACTGGCTGTACGAACTTTAAATTGGAAAGTGTTAAAGTGCATAACAGTTCTTTGAGCCATAAACAAAATGTCAGTAAATGGGAAGCAAAACAAGCCAGACCCGGAGAAACACAAGCTGAAAAAACTGTCCTTGCCTTGAATAAACACGTTCTGAGCAAGTTAGTGGTGCTGTTTAAAACTGCACACGCACTAGCAAAACACGGCAGACCGTACTCAGACTTCAGTTGGCTGTGCGAACTCGATGAGGCAAAAGGCCTAAGCATAGGGACAATGTACAGAAATGACAAACGATGTCAGGAATTTGTGAACGCTATCGCAAGTAAAGAGCGATATGACATTTCATGTGAAGTAAGTACGGTCAGATTTATATCTGTAATTTGCGATGGAGCAACAGACAGTTTTCACAGAGAGGCAGAAGTTTGTTATTTGAGAGCATGTCACATGGGTACAGTGTCAACAAAATTTATCGGTATCAAAAACATACCAAAGGCAGATGCAGATGGAATTGTTCATGCAGTTTCAAAGTTGCTGTCTTCCTGCCTCGGCAATGAAGATATGTGGAAACAAAAGCTTGTAGCGTTTGGCTCTGATGGAGCCAGTGTAATGGTAGGAAAGAAATGTGGTGTAGTAAAGAAATTAAGGACGATAATCGACCATTTCTTTTGGGAGTTCACTGTTCTGCTCACCGTTTGGAGTTGGCATACAAAGACGCATGTAAAGAAGTACCGCTATACAAGAAGGTTGATGCATTGATGACAAACCTGTACTATTTCTATAGAAATAGCAGCTTGAATCGAAGCAACCTCATAGCCTCATTTGATGCACTGGGTAAGAAACCTTTAATGCCTACGAGGGTCTCAGGAACACGTTGGCTCCCACACACACAGCGAGCAGTGAGAAACATAGTTGATGGGTATGAAGCCATTGTCAACCACTTCAGCAGGTATGTGCAACACAGTTTAGGTCATGATAATTAAAATCTCTGCTAATTATGAATTTGTGTCCTTGCATGTCTGTACCAGCAGGTTCTGTAAGTTCACTGTATTGTCCATAATTTCTGTTGACACAGTGCAGACAAATTTTAAACTCTAACCATTTACCCTCTTATATCAGGATTTGTTCTAGTAATATTTGTTTTAAATTGTTAAATTAACTTTGTCTAGTTCCAGGTATTGCTTTCACACATCAAATGCCTTAAAAGGAAAAATAATTTGGATATATTGACCTAAGCTTTTCATTTTGACACTTTCAGCTGCAAAATCCTCAAGACCTCGCCAGTAAAAAGGAGTCTGCTGCAAAGGCTAAAAATTTCCTGAAGGTCTTACTCAGTAGAGATGCAGTGTATTTTGTATCTTCTTGTGGATGTGGCAACATGCTTGTCGACACTTTCACTGGCATTTCAGGACAGGATGACTACAGTGGGTGAAATTCACAGTGAATTGAATTGTACAAAGGCCATCTTGGAATCCTATAAGGCAAGGTATGTTATCAATGCTGCAAGGAAATCAATGCTGGAATAGCTTTATTTTATGTGACGTATCAAACACTGTTTGATGAATATTTAAACTTGATGACAATTTTAACATTTTAGTGCTACCAGTTAGGGAGTCCTATAGATGCATTGCGACTGGCATTCTGTAATTTCCTGTTATGAAAAATTGTGAGATTGTAGCTTTTCAAAGAAATGGGAAACATGTCTGTGTAGGTGCACTGTTGTCTGTGGCATCCTGTCCTTCATCCCCTATTAATTCTACCATTGCTGTGGTGTTAATGGTTGCTGTATCCTTTCCTCACTAATTCTCAATTTCCAGTGATGGACCAAAGCTTAAACTGGTATTAGGTAGTGACGTACAGTAATCAAATGCTTTCAGGCAATGATGCAAGCTTTGTCAGTGCTAGAAAAAAGCTTCTGAATATGTTGATAGATAGTCTGTGTAGGAGGTTTGAAGTTGATGAGGAAATTCTCCACGCAATCTCTGTTGCAAACTTGAAAATATGGCCCCCTTGCCTCCAAGATGAACCAGGTAATTTTCATTGAAGTTATTGCACAGCAAACTCAATTTATGTTTTAGATTGATATTAACATGTTTTTGTTCATTTGGATAACATTTAAACAGTATCCCTGTGAAAATTTGTTTACATTCCACAGTTCAACAGTACTAACTCTGCTTTCTACACTGTTTTTGCTTTAACAGCATGCATGTTGATTTAATTTATTTAAAAGAGTAATGAAAGGCAGTAAAAATGAGAAGGTAAACTTTGAATAACTTCATTTGAAGTTAATTTCATGGATGGATTAATTGAAGTGCCATCTCTTACAGATTTTGGTAATGCATCTATCTGTATCCTGGCAAAGCAGTTTGGGGAAGCATTAGAACGTTGTGGGTTAACTTCAGAGCTTGAGCCAGAATGGATAAGATTCAAACATCTTCTTTATACCAGGTACAAATATTTATTCCCATGGAAAGTGCTGATCCAAATCTAGTCCCACCCCAACCCCCTGGCAATTAACTGAAACTCAGGTATAATCCATGACTGAGATCACAGTTCCTGTCCAGAGTGTCAATGTTGTCTGCTGTTGTGAGATTTTTTTTTAAGACCTATAGTAGAGTGACTGTAACTTAATACTTAGTATACAATATCAATTCAAACTGAATTACATTCATCTGTAGACATTGTTTTCTTGTGGTTGGATGTTTCTGCAAATACACTGAGTACAAAGTATGAATTGTACAATGAAATCCATGTCACCTTTAATTTCCATAATTTTGTTTTACAGATTTACAACCTTGGCTGATGTAACATGGGCTCAGGTCAACAATGCTCTTTCAGAGAAATGTCCAAATGTCTTGGGTTTAATTGATCTGATTTTGGCAATACCAGCAAGTTCTGCTGAAGCAGAGAGGGGATTCTCACTCATGAAATCCACTAAGACTGATTGGCGTAGTACGTTGAAGGACACAAGTTTATCTGACCTTATGATGGTCCAGCTGATGAGCCCACCAATTAGTGAATTTGATCCCCATGAAGCCATAAACTTTTGGTTAAATGACAAGCACAGGAGACCACAGACACGGTCACAGTCAATAAAGGATATTCCTGTTCCCATCATCAGTGTTGATGCCGATGCCGATGCCGATGAGAGACCAAATACAGAAGTGGTTGATTCTTTGCCTGTTGCTGACCCAAAGAAGGACTATCACTCTGATGAAGATTCTGGGGCAGAGGAGGGATTTTATTCAGATAGTGAATCTGAATCTGAGGACATAGACTATCGTCAAAATCATGCTATGAAAGCATATGCTTTATTTCAATCAATTACACTTCAGTAGAAAAAATACCGCCAATGGCGCTGTATAATAAAGTGAAAGTGGCTTCACACATCACTCATCTCGTCTTGTATGTGCTTTGGTGTGTTTAGTGTCTGAAATGTTTTGGCTGTTTGTGTGAAAATTAACAAACGAATCGTTAATTTTAAAATAAGCCATTTGCTTGAGCAGGACTAGTAGATTTCATTTAGGACTACTAAAATGAACTGCTACTAGTCCTTCGGGCTAGTGGATGATTTGACCTTACGTCAAGCCCTGTCTGACATGACGAGATACGTCAGTGTGAGTGGGAACAAAAACATTTAAATAACCCAAAATGCATGTACGCAAGGCTGTAAATTGTAAACGAATGTACAGATATTGATAACACTGACACTACTGGCATTAACCGTAATGATTTAAGAACTGCCCCCCGTAAGCTCCTATAATACCTGATCTCGCCAAGTGCGCTAAAATGAACCCCATCGGCGCAGAAAATCTGTGCACGTTTGCTAAAAACACGCTTGTGTTTCCAGAAATGTCCAAAGGCCAAGCCTTCTAACTCGGCCTCTAAGAAAGTGTTCAACTGCAAGACACGTTCGTTAAAATGGCTGCTACGTGATGTGATGCGCGGGAAAATCTGGCATACAAAAATAACCTTGACGTCCATGTAATTGTGCAAATGCTGCACGAAATGCATAAGACTTGAGCCGACAGTAGCTGCTGAAAGTGAGGACAAATCATTAGCACCTAGCTGTAAAATAACCACATCTGGGTGAAAACGCTGGACGACATGTAAATCAAAACGCCGTACTTTTTCAACTGTACGGCCTCCGATGCCGTGTAGTTGTATTTCTGCAGAACTGCTCATTTTGAAAGACTGCGGCATAGCACGTGCGTTACGCGGTAATGACATAGACGCCTTTAACCTCGCCACAAAAGAATGACCTAAAATTAACACCTTTGACTTCATAATGATTGCCAAAGACGTCGGCCTCAATGCCCGGAACTTATATAAGGATAGAACCTCTAAGACAAAATAAAGCTTGCCTGAGAAATGTAGAAACGAGGACAAAATTGTTGGACAAACCAAACTGCCAGCTGCTTGTTTGGCGGTGTGATCTCAAAGAGGCAGAGCAATGTTGTGACCCCCCTCTAAGGCACTAATGAAAGGAGCTCTATTCGCCGTAGAGGGCGGTCTACACCTGAAATTATGAACTCTACAACTGCATGTATATAAATCCGATTATCTGTCTATAATCGTTGTTATTTGGACTCAGTAAATTTGTTGTTGTTTTTGTTATTTTTGTTATTGGTTATAGTATTTGCAGAAAATAACAAAGTATGCGCTGCAAATTCAATACAGCCTTACTATACACATGCGCTGCAAAATTCAATACAGTCTAACTTTACCCAAGGGTTGTCACTTCTTTTTCACACGCTTTTTCCATCGCCAAAAATGCACCTAGTAAGCATCGAAATCAGTAAAAGTTCGACGTAGAGTCAAAGCACATAACTTGAGCATACACTGATATCAAACAGCCATAGCTGTAAACTTGCGCGAAATGGTTTGATCCATGAAGAAGCTTGCATAGGGAGATCGAATGGAGATTAGACAGCAGGCCGCAGTGTATGTTGACCAAAGTATTTAGGTGTTTTCCTAGGGATATTGGAAGATTGCGAGAGAAATTAATAGGGGCTTATCAAAGTTGGTCTCCGGTACAAATTGGCGTCCACAATAAAGCCTGTCACTGTTTACTTTACATCAATAATCACTTGAAGTAGAAGGTTGCATTTAATTAAACCATGTGTGTTCTTAAAGTATAAGGCATTACTACTGTTGAAAATATTGTAATCTTTCTTTGCCGTTGCATGTATTGTGGGTATGTACTGCGATATTGAAATGGACATTCGCTTTTTGCTCACGTGTTTACACACGTGAGCATATGTCGCAGCGATGTCTGTCTGTCTGTCTGTCTGTCTGTCTGTCTGTCTGTCTGTTGGTCCGATATCTCAAAAACGGCCAGTCAGATCAGAATCAAATCTGGTACATATATTCAGTTGGCAAATGGCAAGAACTGATTAGTTTTTGGTGGGTGTGGCCTGCTTACTTTTTGCTCATTTGCATAATTAATGATTTTGGAAAAAACGGATATACATTAAAAACAACTACACACAATTTGATGAGATTTGCTACAAATGTTGATCACACCAAGATATGTCAGCAGTGGGAACCATTAAGGGTGACGTGAAAGATAGTTGCTAATTTGCATAGTTAATGAACTTTCCTAATTAGGGATATATGTCTGATTTGACTCGATCAAAATTGACCAAACTTGGTATGTATATTAAAGATACTATTATTTAACATTATTGAAAGTCATTAAGCGTTTTAACTTTAGCCAATTCCTAATTTGCACATTTAATGAACTTTGCTAATTAGGGATATATGTTTGAATTGACTGGACCCACAATGATGAAACTTGCTACATGTATTTGGAGCTAATATGATACAACATTTTTGAAAGTCTTTAAGCATTTTTACTTCAGCCAATTCCGAATTTGCATATTTAATGAACTTTCCCAATTAGGGATATATATCTGAATTAACTTGATTGTAGTTGTTGAAACTTGCTATATACATCAACGATACTGTGATATAACATTATTGAAAGTCAAAAGACATTTTTACTTCAGCCAATTCCTAATTTGCATATTAAATGAATTTTCATAATAAGGGATATTTATCTGAATTGACTTGATCAAAATTGATGAAACTTGCTATGTACATTAAAGACACTATAATACAATATTATTGAAAGTCATTAAGCATTTCTCTTCAGCCAATTCCTAATTTGCATATTTAATGAACTTTCCTAATTAGAGATATATATCTGAATTGACTTGACCAAAGTTGACAAAACTTGCTACATATATTGCAGATACCATGATACAACATTATTGACAATCATTAAGCATTTTTACTAAAGTCAATTCCTAATTTACATATTTAATGAACTTTGCTTATTAGGGATATATACTGGGATTTACTTGATCAAAGTTGGCAAAACATGCTATGTACATTGATGATTATACCTGGTTAAAACAATATCGAAAGTCATTTCACATTTTCATGTCAGCTAATTTATAATTTGCATATCTAATGAGCTTTCACAGCTCGGCATATATGGCTTGAAGGACTTGGCCAACGGTAATTACACTTGCTATATAAAATGGTGATACAATGACAGCAGTCGAAGAACTTTAATATTTTTATTTCAGCTAATTACATATTTGTATACTTCATGACCTTTTAGAATTAATCGGCGATGATTATTGTTCATTATGTTGATCATAATACTTTCAATGAAGTTGCAAACATGTGGCAAAGGTTCAAATTTACACATAACTGCAATATATAATGAAACACGTGAGCATTTTCAGTTCATATCTGGTTTTAGTTCGGGGTACGACAATATATTTTTAAATTGATCTGCCTGTAGGGATCTATATATATATATATTCCTCTAAAAATAATTGTACCACAGTTCGTCAATAACTACTACTGACTTGATAGAAGGGAACTATGCTATTCGTAATGGTGTATGCTCATTCAGAGTTGAAAACCCTCGTTCTGAGATATTTGATGTAAGTTTGCGTTCGTGTTCAAATTTAAGTAGTCACAAAACAAAATTAAAACTATTCCTATGATTTTTTTAAAATTTTTGTTGGTTTAAACTATTCCATAAAATGATGTTTTTTATGCGATCTATTCATGTATTCTTATATTGTTCTTCAGTGGAATGTCTGCAGTTTGACTTATGTTGTAAACTTTAAGGTAGAGAGATATGCTTCTCTAAGTACTGTCAAAGGAATTTCACTACAACACAATATTCTGGGAAGACTTTACCTTGAGAAACTTCGATGTTCAGCAAGTGTTTCATTTGGAAAAACATACATCTTCATTAACGTTAGTGACCGTCCAAATCATTTTATTTATTAATACATTTTTATCATGAATTATTAATTCACTCGAATATTGGTGATGCTACAACAGAAAGTTCATATTTGCCAGTAGATATGTATTCGTCGTCAAAATTGGCTAGTATAGCGATATTGAAGTTGATATAAATTTTGAATTTTCTGAGGGACACCCACAGTGCTTTAAAATTCTATTTCATTTTTCTGATTTGACCCAGTACCAAATAAAACACGTTTCATACAAAGATTGCCTTATTTTTTATGTATATGAAAAAATTGGTAGAATTTGACGTTAGCTATAAAAGTAATTTTCGATATACATTGGGGTATGGGGTAAGTTTTGTTCATTATTCATGAAAACTATACAAAGATATTGCATGTTACAGTATGTCATTTTAAGACTAGTAAATTACAGTAAATTACCTTTCTAATGATACCAAACAGACTAGGTTATGTAACAAAATAAGCTCAGCAGATGACCTACAATAAGACAGATTTAATAAACGTATATGATTCTGCATTACTGTGATGCCTCTTAGAATATGACTGTTACAGCTATAGAATCCTAATATTGTTTCTGTTAAAAGTCTATTTCATATTTCCGACATGTCCCTATCCCGAATGAAACAGAGTTCACACACAGCATTGCATTTTTATCATGTATAGCTAAAAAATTGGTAGAATTTGAGATTAACTGTAATTTGCGATCTTAAACTTTGTGGTATGGGGTAAGTTTTGGTCATATTCATAAAACTGTATAAGATGTTGCATATTACAATAATGCATCTTTAAAAAAAATAAGTTGCATATCTAATGATACCAAACAAGCGAGGTTATATTTTACTTACAGGAAGACAGGTTGGACGAAAATGCATGTGGGTCGCAAAATCGTGAGTTTACGGTATCCTTCAAATATGACCGTAACAGCTATTGCACAACTATATTTTTTCTGTTAAAATTCCATTTCGTATTCTAGTGATCCCAAGGCATCTGAAAAATACAGGTTTGTTATCCTTTGGCGGGGGTGCACGTAGACCCCCTGTAGCCCACGGCCTATAGCACTTTGTTTTGTTTCTTCATATCGAATTACCGAATATGTTATTTCTATTGAAAAGCAAAACCACTGTTATCTGATACAGTGAATGACATTGTTTGTTGATCAATACGTTACTTTATTTGAATTTATACTTTCCTAGAAAAATATTTGCTTTTGAAATAAATTTAGATCGTCAATTGTACACTTTAAATCTCATGAGTCGCAAATTGCCAAATGGCATCGCTTGAACTCTTTGTTTGATGTTTAATGAACATTCTAACTCCGTATGACCTATTAATGACAGACTTAATTCAAGAGTCTATGTATCAACACTGATACTGCCGCTTTCCTTTTTCTCACTGATAAACAGAAAACTGTTCCTTAGAAAGTGACGAGCGACTGGTGTGTGGTGAAAGCAGCATTGACTTCAAAACGTGTTTTGGACGTGGCTGTTGCTGGTTTAAGGGTAAAACTACTGGTAGACATCGCACTGAGAACGAATGTTTTCTGAAAGGTATGTACAATCCTGTACACTCAATTTGAATCTAACAACGAAGGCAGAGACAGCTTTTACATGATGTAGACTCAAGAAGACAGTAACACTGTTCGAATCCTCAAGTTTCATATTGATTAAGCAATTCCAGCTGCAGTCGATTCCAAATCTGCTGTAACATTTAGAGAGTAATGCTTGTGAACAGACTTTGGTCAATTCGATTTGATTTACATTTTTGTTCGGCGATCATATGATTAATATCCAGTGCTTACTCTGAAGATTCAAGATATCCATGAACATTTCTATGTCGTTCGAAAGTTCTTAAAACCATCATTTCCATATTGCATGCAAATAAGCTTGGCATGTTTATCGAAAGTGTCTTTGTATAAACGTACATCACCTATCGAGCTGTTAGGTACTAACAACATGGCATGTAAGCTCATACACCATAGAAAAAACTGTGTGTGTTAGTTGGTATGTGTGTATGGTATGGCATGGTCTGTGGTCAACAACTGCCGGGTGAAAGTTTAATGTAAAGTGGAATAAATTAATCGGCAAAAATTGTACATATGAGTGGAGTCAGCTGTAGTACACTTCCCAATCAGAGAGTGTTCAGTTATTCTGGCCGAATTAGATCATCAGTGTTTAACTTTGTAGAGGACTAACTAGATTAAATGGTTGTAGTGTAAAACTGTATTTTTCTAAAAACAGACACACATAATTTATTTTCAGAAATAAAAGCGGGGAGGTATACGCGAAAAGTTGCTCTGACTTTGTTTCTATTGTCAATAAGTATAACTACAGGAAATGCGATTAGGTTTATACGTTTTCACATCCTATTCTCTACTCTTGAAATAAGCATTCTTCACGCTACTTTGTTGCCAAGACCCAGTAAGGTCTGGATACTGGATGCTGCCAATCAAATTGTTGACGGCATCATGATTGTCATCAACTGGGTATATCTATTTGAACGATTGTTACCACCACTATTAGGTACATAATCCTTCACGTCCTTCAAGTGGTAAGACGGTATACAATATAAAGTCTTTCTTTGGCGAAATGAATCTATGTAAAAATGTGAAGTTCTTCTTGAAAGTTAGCACCAATTGCAATTCAGAACTGAATTCTCTAGTTGTAGTTAAAATCTGCTTTTCAAAGGTAAAAAGGGGGAAATGGCAGAAAGATTTGAAAACTCCTTGAAACTGTAAAAAAACTAACAGTGATATACCATGGCTTTAGCTATAATATGTCATGATACCGTCAACAATGGTGTGTCATCATACATGATTGCGTGACCGCGGGGCTTTCATCATATTTGGTTGAAATGAAAGAAGAGTATTTATTGCAAAATATAGAGTCAACAGTTGTGTTTACAATAGAACCTTTTTCGCGCAAATTCATTTGCAGGTTGAAGTTTTGGAACGGTATTACAGTCATTTTAAATAAAACAAAAACCAAAAACACAAGAATCCACAAGTTGGACAATGCTACTCTATTTCATGTCAATAGATTATAGTTATACAAGGGAATAAATTGCTGAAAAATGCATGGACAAGCTCTTGACATTTTACAAACGGTTTTTATTAATCTGAAATTCAGCTCTTTAATGTTATTTATTCCAGGAAGTCTTTTATTTTGAAATATTTTATTATTATATGTCATTGAAATTGCATTAGCGGTCATTTTGAATTTCAAATAATGTTAAGTAATTAGTGTCTCTGGTACAAATATTTGCACGGGGGCTCCTGATTTTAACCTTGGCTTGGTTAGATAATGATTGAAATGTTCCTTGTAGAAAGTTTCAGCAAAAGTGTAAGACATTTACTGTCGAGGCGCATACTAACCGAAGGTCGACATCTGTATCACCCCTATTTGCAACAATCAACCCTATTTGTAACACTGACCCAATTTGTAACAAACCTTAACCCTATTTGTAACACTAACCCTATTTGTAACAAAAGTTAACCCTATTCGTAACTCTAACTGTAACACTAAAAACTAAAAAACTAAAAAACAAATGTTCTGTTCCGACAAGTTGAACATGGTTTTCGAAAATAGGTTAGGTAGGTCGGCATGGATTTTTTCTAAAATATTTTTATTTTTAAAAATGCACTTTTCAGGGGTTCAGGGCGATCAAATACTGGCCACAACATTTCCAGAAAAAACGTATCATACATATAAAAGGAATAAAAACATAAAAGACTTCCTAATTTAAGCAAAAATCAAATGTCAGGTGACGAAAACGTGATATTACGGGGTTTTTCTCTTCTTTTTTACTTCCGTGTTTACGTTGCTCTAAAAAATTTAGGGTCGGCAGGCAAAAAATAGGGTAGGTCGGGTTATCGGAACAGCACAATTTATTTCTTTGGCCTAACCAATCCACCTGCGGGCCAACCAGACTTTGGTCGGCCTCTGTAAAGGATGTTTCATAGTAACTAAAATCATCATCAAACTTTAAATCGGCGTCACGTCGCCCTGAAGTTCGATCTCTGTATTACTCCAATTATTTATCCCTGCAGCTCTAACACATATAGTACTGGGAAAATACCGTATAATCGATAATTATTACTAAGCTTCAGCAGCCGAAAACCACATGGAAGTAAGGCATACAGGACCCATCATGTAGTCACTTATAATCCGAGCCAGGCACAGCTAGGTGAGACACTACACATACGTTGTCCAAAGTTAGAGAGTGGAGTCGTTTATGTTCAAGATACCTTCGATCTGGTTTTTGGCCTGACAGTATCGGGCCATGTAACCGAGTGGTTCAAAATGTCCCCAAAATATAATCAAGTGCATGGTTTTAAAATTCGAGGGACAGATACTTCTCGATCGGAGTAATCATAATTTTATTGAATGTTATCGTGATCTCTATGAACATAAAGAGGAGAGATAAAACGTGATTCTGTAGGGTATTCAGAACGAAAATCTCCGAATCTAAGAAGTGGTGTGGCCGATGCAGATGATAACATCGTTGACGATAGTCTACTTCTTGAGGTTTATAAGACTAAATATGCCATGCACTTGACTAATCCCTTCATCACAGGTCATGGGGTTACTTATCAATCAGCGCTCTGCAGCAACATCCAGTGGGAAATTACCTTGCGTCTCTGTCTCCTAGTTAATTGTCGGTCAAAATTTCCCTACAGCAGGTTATACAAACTGACGAATATTCAATGAATATGAAAATGGTGGTGGACTTCATGATACTGCAGTGACACTGGCAAGTGACACAGCCGGGCACTACAACAATGGCAAAAGTTTTCTGTACGATCAAGTGCACCACTTTAGAACAACCCATTTAATAAGCCGGACTCAATTATCAATGAAAATGCCAATGTACCGCGTTGTAGCATGGGAAGTAAATTATTACTCTTTACCAAAAAACAGAATCAATCAGAACTGAACAAAGAACTGTTTGTAAATCCATTAATTGAATCTGTTTCTGCATCGGTACCATGGAGGGGATCGCGAATAAAATATCCGCATTTTTTGTATGAATCACGTTGTTATTTTGCAGAAGATAAGGATTGTTGTGAAATTAACATGGACGAAGTTGATTATGTAAAGGATAAAGCCTGTTTTTCTATTGATCCCCGTAGCTTTAAAGATATTGAATTTCATGAAACTGGAAAAGGGGTAATTAATTACACAAGGGATAGCGTGAAACTTGAAATTCGGAAAACAGATAGACCCTACATCAGTGAAGTAATGGCGGTATACGTAGTGAAGCCGTCCACGATGATAAATTATTTGCCCAGGTTTATGTTATCAGCGATGCAATAGTCTCTGTCGGGAATAAGCGACTCAAGTCGATGCTGTTTTAGGTCAGGGCATTGATGTTGTCGGCTGTCGCCTCTGGATGGATGCGTGGTAATCGTCATACGTTGCACCTGGGACGAATATACACACATATTCGTCCCAGGTTGCACTGATAGAGTATGACAGCGGGTCATCGACCTTGGGAACCAAAATGTTGGTTGACCTTTGACCATATCCGAAATACCGAATTATTATTTACCATGCCACTTCCATTCTTTCCTAGATGCACACGGACACTGGCACTCTACTCTACTATCTGTGGTCAGGCTCGCGGCGATTATTCGGGCGGGGGCCTCTCTGAACACGTACACTGGCGTTTGGGATACACAGAGATTAGAAAATAAGCTGAATTATCCCCAAGGGGTAGTAATAGTTTTAATTTTTTCAGAGGTTTCAGGGGAATGATTGTTACAGGTCTTCTTACCGTTAACGTTAATAATTCATAACAACGCATATAAGCAGATTATGAGTGACAGCAACAAAATGTATCGGCATATATAGTGGTACAACATATCATTATTTACAAGGCAAATTTCCATGGACTTTTTCCATTTTTGTTTCATATCACATTATACCTGCACTTATCGTGAAAGCAGACTTCCAAACAGTAAAACACTAGTAAAAGCCAGGTTTTCATATCAGTGACGTGTGAATGTGCGCAATTTTACTGTTGCTAAAGAGTGTCGATCGACCTTGTTCTGCTGTGAATGCTAAAACACTTCTCTTCGAGCCATAGACCCTGGAGGGTCTATGTCCGAGCATAGCATCAATAGCTTTTAATGTAGTGAAGTAACATCTCCGGAAGATTTTATTTTCTGACATTTTGATGCTGTATACCTCATCTTTTAAAAACTTAAACATCTGTCAGGTATCAATGATCAATAGGCACTGTTTTTTCAATGTCTTGTCTTCAGCGTCGGTTATACGCAATGGAAGATTATTTGCAATACGCGTGGAGTGTTGGCAAGCGATGAAGAGCGAACGCTCGTCGTCTACTATTCACCATATCCTTGCCCCTAAAACGACTACTCGGTAGATTATTTCAACTTTTCAAATGTCCATGGGAGTACGACAAGGGGAATGTAATCAATATTTCAGATAACGTTTTGGAACTACCAGGCTATGATCACATTTATTTATTTATTTATTTATTCACATTAAAGGATAACCAATTTACAGACACCCTTTTGGTAAAAGATCCCAACAGGGCCTTAATCTTCCATGGGGTCCTAAAAACACTTAATACAATAAAAAATACCAATAAAAGTACAGCAAAATAGACACGGAGTAGTTAAAGTAATTAAAAAATAAACAAAGTGACCGTATTCAGAAAAAAATTGTAAGTCAATGTTATCTTTTATAAAAAGTTTCAATTATATTTTAAAGATACTGATACTAGGGCTACATCGAAGATTTTCTGGGAGGGAATTCCAAATTCTGGATGCACGCATTACAAAAGTTCTCTGACTGATTCCGTTCGAAATTTGGAAAGAAGGAGTTTACGCGAGATTGCTGCGCGTGTGGGATAATCATGAACATGACCAAATCATTAGTTTTCCGAACGGTCTCTTGATATTATTTTAGTGTGTCATGGTCAAAGTTTCACTTTAGGACAACGCTGGATTTCGCTTCGTGAAACTTAGAAATAAAGATCGATTATTTTTACCATGTGTACACGTCAAGGAGATGTAGTTGTTTAGCAGAAGCGTGGTCAAACCCAGTGGACCATGAATGCCTTCTGATCTGAAACACGATTGGAGCTATTTTGGAACAATTGGATCTTCATATTATTCAGATTTCTAAAAGATCTTAGGTTCCCTTTAGCTAAATGTCTCAATATTACAAATTACTCAAAAACAAGTGTGTAACATAAAAGAAAAGCAGATTAACTTACATTTGCAGATTTTAAAGACATAACTTCACCATCCAATTATCCCACATTAGTTCCAATCGTGTTTCTGAGTAAAACGTTGTGTATAGTCAGAACGACCGCGTTTCACAGAAGCGAGATCGTCTTTGTCTAGAGACTAGACGAACCGGAAGTTGACCTGGCAATTCTTTTCGCATATCAGTATCTTCCAGTGATTGTCATTCCGAGTGTTTTTCACAAAGGAACGAACTATAAAATCTCTCGACCAGGATTTGCCATTTGTATAAATCAGAAAATAGCATTACCAGTAGATGAACAGACAAATAGGTAGATAGATAAGCTTAGATCATGTCCGTGGATAAATAGATTCTCTGCGTGACAGCATGGTGACAGCGACTGTGTATGTAGAGATGGAGAAACAGAGGAATTCAGTGGGGATTCGAAAATTTTTGGGGTAGTAGAAGGGGATTTGAAAATTTTGCTCTGCCTGTAGAGGGGGACTTGAAAAAATTTTGGTTCCCTTTTACGTTTTACATTTTCCAATTCCAAGTTTTTGTAGGTAATTCAATGAAAAATGAATACCATTTTATGTCATCCAATTGTTGTAATATTTGTAATAGTTTAACAAAATCTAGAACCATTTTGTCACATTTCATGACTTTTATCTTGAAAAAATCTAAACATGTATGATTTGTCGTAAAAAAACCAAACTTGAGCCTAGTAACAGGGCAGAAGCTGCAACTGTTGATGATTTTTGCAATATTTCTGTGCAATATATCAACTACAGTTTCTTGCTGTTTCCCTACAGCATCCTCAAACACACAATATTCAGTTTGTCGACAAAGCCTGTATATACAAATATGTATTAGGTGATAATTTAATTAGAGTCAAGACTGACAGTCAGTTGTCAGTGATACAAATGCATGGTAAACAGGCACAGGCTGTGTTAGCAAGCTGAATACTGGACAGTTCAACATGCTGCAGGGAGTAGAACAAGAACAGAGCGGTATAAATTGAACAAAAATATTGTCAAAATTATCAAAGTTAACAGCTACTCCCTAACAGCTACTCCCTGCGGGCACTGTCACTATCAGGTACCGACCTGCTACTGCAGTGTCACTGTCACTGCATACCTGAGCAATGATAGAGATAGCTCTGACTCTGATCCTCATGGTAGTTGAAAAAGAGTTTGGGTCAAATGACGCTCATGACAGTGAAACATACTTGTACACAAGATCAGGCAAGAGAGCAACACATAGAAGACCAGGAGCCTTTAAACGTTATCGAGGAATTTTGAATACCGGCAAGAAAAAAGTTAGGGTCACCATGCTTTATTTTCTACATTCTCATCATAAAATAATGTAAAATCAAAACTTTCAACATGAACAAATATGTGACTAAATGGAATTATTTATTTTTTAACCAAATTTGCCATTATTACACCCAAAATTTCAGAGATGAAAGCATTCACTTGATGGAATATTTTAACCTTCCAGTATTGTCAATTTTGAGTAGCATCTAATTCATATGTCTTGTACTTTTGAAACAAATTTTTGGTAGGTCACTGTGCTCAGTTTTTTTACAATATGACAATTAGCCAGAATTCACGATTTGTCCACTCTCTCATGATCGTCATTTTGTGTGCTCTTCGGCAGGAGCAATTGACCTGGCCAGAGTTGGATTAACTCAAGTTGGCTTAGACTGATAAATCCAAAACGTTCACTGATGCGTTTAAAAATGAATCAATTTAAGAACTTGCCTTAGGAATATGACTTTACAAACTGCTAATAACAGGTAGTGTTGAACATCTGCGAGCGGAACTGCGCGATACGTGTTTATTTTTCTGCGCGCACATCCTTTACTGATATACGGGCTTCTGATAGTTGGCAGACTTGAAAAATTTTGATCCTATAGAAGGGGGATTTGAAATTGTGTTTAGGGTATTGAGGGGGAATCTGAAAAAATAAGATTTCAATCGCGATTCCTCCAGCCCCCCCCCAAGTTATTTGTGAACGCAGCCTAATGACCAGCATGGAGCTACAACCGGACTAGCTCCATGTGACCAGTTAGTAAATACCGCAGTCATGAGCGTTCGTCTTACATTTTACGCCCTTTGGTGCAGCAAATACTGAGTCCGAATCACTACAAATTCAAGTAAATCAAAGTCCGAATCAGAAATCTTTATCAGCGACTGAAATTGAACATCATTCCGTTCGCGGCCCCGGCAACTTCATGATCACCAACATAAAAAATCGGCGTCATCAAGAGACTTTCAATTTGTAATTTTATATTTATTAATTCGGATAAAGCTTACACCTACATTTGAGGTATTTAAAATTGAATTCGTTCTCCACTGCTTGATGTAAATGTTTTGCTGGGAGTATTTGAAGACTGTTAGACAATCACAATTGTCGCCTGTGTTGTTTGCTGAATTAGCAACCTCAAGAATGGTACAAATTTTCATGACGATTTTCTTCTGACGAAAGTCCTTGTCTGATTCAAAACGTTCGATCGTACGATTGTGACGTGTGTGGAGGGACGGTGATTGTGACTAGCGAGGCTACATCTGGATGCGATGCACTCGAGTCGAATACATAGACAATGTCTCTGTCTTTCTCGTGAGGTGAGGTGAGGCGTCAAGTATACAGCTGCAGCTATGTCATATAAGTACGGGCCGAAAGTAGGAGTTATACTTGTAGCAGTCAATACAGCAAGCCATAGAAGTCGAGCGAAGTCTTTTGTGGAGTGACCGTGCTTACGTCGAACTGGCTTCGACCATCTTCGGCTGTTGTGCCAGGCGTTGGAACAACGAAACGTCTTTTCAGTTCTGTTGTACCGATATCGCATCGCAATTGCCAAGTCGGATGTCAGACTTTGAACATACCAATCACCATCACGAAACTAAAGTCCCTTATGGAGGGACTGTGACGAAACTAATCGTCAATCAAACTTCACAAAGGAAATAGTCACTGTTTCTACACACGGCCTTGCATGCAAATGCTGTTCGAGTCGTTTGATTTTATCGACGTGAACGTGATTCACGCCTCCAACCGGCTTAGCATAGTAACTAACCCCGAAATTGCATACATGGCGAGTTATCATCGACAAAATTGTAATGTGTTGACGAAAATATGAGTTTCGACAAGGAAAAACCAAAAAATCGCCCCCAAAAATACACATGTCCATATTTCATCAAAATTTAAACAAATACGGCCAAGAATTTTTCAAAAATTAGGCTCTGT
>NC_091935.1:35620392-35745392 GCF_041260155.1 Ptychodera flava
CTATAGATCATTAAATATTAATATATGTAATTAACTGAAATAAAAATAATTAATTTCTTTGACTGCTATAAATGTATCACCACTTATATAGCAAGTGTAATTGCCTTTGGTCAAGTCCTTCAAACTATATATTCCAAACTTTGAAAGCTCATTAGATATGCAAACTGTTATTTAGCTGACATGAAAACTTAAGTGCGAAATGACTTCCAATATTGGTATAACCTGGTATAATCATCAATGTCATAGCATGTTATGCCAACTTCGATCAAATAAATCCAAGAATATATCCCTAATTAGGAACGTTAATTAAATACACACATTAGGAATTGGCTGAAGCAAAAATGCTTAATGCCTTTCAATAATGTATCTTTAATGTACATAGCAAGTTTCATCAATTTTGGTCATGTAAATTCAAATATATATATCCCTAATTTCAAAAATTCATTAAATATGCAAATTAGGAGCTGGATGAAGTAAAAATGCTTAATGACTTTCAATAATGTCGTATCGTAGCATCTTTAATGTACATGGCAAGTTTTGTCAACTTTTGTTCAGTCAATACAGATAAATATCCCTGATTATGAAAGTTCATTAAATATGCAAATAAGGAATTGGCTAAAGTTCAAATGCTTAATGATTTTCAATAATGTTCTATCATAGTATCTTTAATGTACATAGCCAGTTTCATCAACTTTGGTCTCGTTAATTCAAATAAATACCCTAATTAGGAAAGTTCATAAAATATGCAAATTAGGAATTGGCTGATGTAAAAATGCTGAATGACATTTAATAATGTTCTATCATAGTATCTTTAATGTACATGGCAAGTTTCATCAATTTTGGTCATGTAACTTGCAAATTCATTAAATATGCAAATTAGGATTTGCATAAAGTAAAAATGCTTAATGACTTTCAATAAGGTTAAATCATAGTATCTTCAATATTCATACCAAGTTTCGTCAATTTTGATCGAGTAAATTCAGATATATACTCCTAATTAGGAAATTTCATTAAACATGCAAATTAGTAATTATCTTTCACGTCACCCCTTAATATCTTTCAAAGCTGATATATCTTGGTGTGATCAACATTTGTAGCGAATCTCATCAAATTGTGTGCTGTCGTTGTCAATATATATCAGTTTTTTCTAAAATCATTAATTATGCAAATGAGCAAAAAGTAAGCAAGCCACACCCACCAAAAACTAATCAGTTCTTGCCATTTGCAAACTGAATCTATGTACCAGATTTGATTCTGATCTGAAAAGCCGTTTTTGAGATATTGAGTACACAGACAGACAGACAGACACACAGACAGACAGACACACAGACAGACAGACATCGCTGCGACATATGCCCACGTGTGTCAACACGTGAGCAAAAAATGTGCCCTCCACTGAATTTTAATGCCCGGGCCCACTACCCTCCAGTATCTATGGTCTGCCCGCTCCCCTCTCCCCGCCAACTGAAAATAATGAAATTTCTTCCCCGCCCGCAGTAAATATTGACTTTTTCTCCCCGCCCGCTGATTACTTTGGAAATTTGCCCGCCCATTGAAAAACTGCGCACGAACACCATTTTGCACGAACAGCTAAGTTGGCGGCACCTGATCAATTTGACGTCTTCCTAAGCTTTTTGGTGAACTTTGACCCGACTGATACTTTAACCTATATCAGCAAGTGATAGATGAAGTTATGTTATTTGTTGTCTAGTGTAGGTTTCCCATTTGCGACGGTGTCCCCTGCACCAGAAATGCCATCGGTGAGATCACATCGAGCTGGGTAGCATTTTGAACCAGCCACAAACAGAGGAAATTTTAATCAATTGCTCTATAAAGCGATGTAACTAACAGCATTTAATATTTCCCCAGTATTATCCAATCATCGCTGATAAAGTATTCACCTTCACGTGAACTTTTATCCATTCGCGTTGCGCAAAAACGCTTACGTCATTCTTTTGTGGACTAGGAATATAGAACAGTCGAAGCCACTTGAATAAACAGCCTTTCATAACACTTTGATGCCTGACAAACCTGTCACGCTAAAGCTCCCTGTGAAGTTACAGAACTCGTTAGAATCTTCGATAAAATTTGTTCTCAGTTGAACTCGAATTACTGCAAACTTTGCGTTCATCGTGTGTCAAAATGTTGATGACTTTGGCACATGAAACTGACTTTGGCAATGTTGCCCAGTCGTACAGGGTAGGTCTATGACTCATAGAAATCTCCTTCATTTTTTATCTGTATGATTGCTATGTCGCTTCTAAATTCTCTTCATAATTATTTCATGTAAAACGATGTATTTTTAAACTATGAGCCAAAATTATTCAATAAGCAACGCGTTCACAAATCAAACTTTCTTACCTTCATTTGACACATTGTGTACAATATAATGTTAGTGCAAAATGCAAGGTGGATTAGACTTCAATTATGCAAATCATATTAATTAGTATTGTTTCGGTATTAAATTTTATGGAATGATTCTTTATCAATTTAGAATATTCATGGCATCTTTCACTGCATGAATGTTTACGGAGCCACATTAATGAGACACAAGGTAAGAAGATGTAGGTGTAGTTTCATGACAAGAAGACCGATGCATGCACACTCATCTGCTGCCGTCAATCAAAACTGACTTTTTCATCAGCATTAGATTTTCTTTGTGTGGCACTCAATGCGTCCTTCGCTTTTTTGCAACAACCTCTTGCGGAAAAAATTGCTGCCGGTACTGGTTCTGTTCCCTGAACATATCAAATTAATTCTTATCTGCGCTGAAATTCGGATGTCAACAATGGCATTGGACATTACACAGGTAGAGATGACAAGTTGACGACTAGGGATTTTAATTACAATTTATTGGACTGGATCATTCACATAAAAAGTACATTTCGAATGGAACTCTGTATTTTCATATTGCAATTCTGTGCAAGTGAAACCATTTCATTGTCCATAAGTTTGGTCTGCTTGACATTTACATTGCGTACTTCTTCGAAAATCGTGTTGGATAAATGTACGGGTACAAATGCACTGCCACTCCCACCTCCAAATGCTATGCTGTGTTGACGTGTACCTCACATTCTACGAACAAATTTCAATTGTTCCGCTATGAATCCTCTTTGGTTTTCCGAGTGAACATAATATAGATATGATCAAAATGCTGTAAATAAAGTCCCAATAGTTACCTGTCACACCCCTTCTGTGGGATATTTGCTTCCGAATTACATGCAAAAAACCCTGCCTCGAATGGTTTGTGCCACGATATACACCCCCGAACTGTCAGCCAATGAACGTTTCAGAAACTCATGCCAATAGAACTTTCGTCCAATAAGATTCTGCGAACGCGCTACGTCACTACCATTGTGACGACACGCGAAAACAATCGAAGTTCTAAAGTTCTCAACACAACTTTGTGCCGACTTTTGCAATTGCAATACTTGTATTTTGCATGAACGTTCCTCTTGCGGTCGAAGACATTGTCCTTGTTTTCAACAAAAAATCTTTCCCGATTTCACTTTGATGGCTAACTACTTATTCACTCATCGTAAGTCAAAATGACGGACAGTGCCTCGGTAGATGATAACTCTGGCAAGTTTGCCCACCTTTACTAGGTATGCCTCGGGAAACTTTCTTTCTTCCTTATAATTATAATTGCTGTGGTACATTCGATTAAATGTGTCTCGGAGTTTCATCGTTTATTATACAACTGTGTCATGTAATTCACGGTCCGTATCACTCTTTCTTTCCGGGAACCGGTAAACGACTCTGTGTGTACTTCAGCAAGACGTACGTAAGGAATGAATGAGGACCACTCTAATGTTTATCACATCGCTCAGAGAAACTTTACTTTTTGTGAATCTGGAGTTTTAAATTGCAGAACGACTTTGTATGTAAACTATTTGAAAGTATAAAACTGAAAAATTTTCTCACCCGATAAATTAGGAGATCGGCATCATAACAAATTTTGATTTGTATCGAGTTATTTATAAAAGGTACACACACAGTCTACATATCTAGAACCATGTGACTTTCCTGCAGCCACCTGAAAGATGTTGCATTGTCAACGATTTCTAACCACGATGCCAATCCGTCTCTAAGAGAGCCTTTAACCCGTACTAGGTTCTGAGCTGACGTCTGCATTTTAGACACCGCGTTGGCGATCTGTCTCATGTT
The DNA here is from genome assembly GCF_041260155.1 of Ptychodera flava. NCBI lineage: Eukaryota > Metazoa > Hemichordata > Enteropneusta > Ptychoderidae > Ptychodera > Ptychodera flava. Next base: position 35,624,560 of record NC_091935.1, read on the forward strand.
GTATTTTCGGGTATTATAAAAGCCTGGATTTCCGTGTTTACGGTAACCTAATAATATCAGTGATCTGACAGAGCGCAAAACACTTTTCTCCAAAGAAATGAAATACTCTTCGGTGAGCTTCGGTGAGCTCAAGGTCGGTCCAATTATTAGGTTCCATACCTGGCAAGTTGTTATAAACACTCTCAGAGGGCCCCCGTGCCTGTCATCAATATACTGCAAGCATGGGACACCCAACATTCTAGCATAACTGCTTACAGTATAACCACGCGTGTGGTACATGTAGGTTGACAATTTGCACCCAAAGGGGAGGGTGTTATTTACATGCCACCGCCCAGCCCACTGGAAACCAAAATACCCACCCCCTCTCCATCCTGAATTCATAACATGGTCATAATCATTCTTGTCATCACATTTAAATTGTCATTACCCTTGTTTCATGTACCTAGAGACTTCAATTTATCCAGCTTAAACGGCTTATCAGTTATCCATAGATTAAAAATCGCATATCTATACATATGCGTGGTTTTGGGGGCTCTACCGTTATTGGCATAACAACGTGTGGTGGAGAATCTTTCCCCACCTCACCAAACATTGAGATTGCTCCAGTTTTTAGTCCGTTTGCTATGGTTTTGGATATAAATTCCGCAAATTTCAGGCAGGAGGGATTGTTAGGGAAGACTTTTCGAGAAGGTGATGGATCGTCATACTGAGATCCTTTAAAGGTACCCTTGAAGTGTTTAAAATATTGCGAAACACAAACTTTATTGCGAACCCAGTCTAAGATTTGATTTGGGTTATCAGGGTTATCCGAAGCTTATAGTTGTTGCAACACTTCCTCGTGGTTGTGTATTTTTCCAGCCAAAAACTCGTGTGGATTCCGGAAAGATAACAGAGATGGTGACGCTCTCCTAACTGCCCTGGCAACATGAATGTTGATATCCAGTCTTCTTGGTTCCCGTCTAGGGGTGCCCTCATGAGTTACCATGAATACTACAGGACCTCAGGAAGGAGAGGCTGCATGAGAATGCAAAAGGCTACATAAGCTCTCCCCGTGTTCAGGGCTAATACTAAGTGAATGCACAGAAGTTTTTTTGGTATACCGAACTCGCATTGATGGCAATCATACCCATTACCGTAGCCTGAAAGGGTCACGCCTATAAAGCAAGTCCGCGTGTTTTGTGGTTTTTTTTATTTCATCATTTTTAATGAAAATGGTAAATATATGCACTTATATGCAAAATTTATATAAATAAGCGGCAAGGAAACCAGTGGTGGACATACATTGTTTCTAATGGACCGGCCAGGCTACGGCCTAGATGCACTTATTCTATACTACACTACTCAAATAACCACAACAAGGATAAATATGCTAGAGTGAACATTTATTTATAGTTCTCTAATCCCGCATCAAATATTACATTCAACACAACAGTATAACATTGTCATGTTCTAGTGATGTACAAGTGAGTGTAAGTGCATGTGAACGGGTGGGCTGCCATGCGTGCAAATAAGCGTGTGCATGCGTGCGTGCGAGAGGATGAAGAGATTGCATTGGTAAAGACTTAGGAAAATTTTACTTTCTTTTTGAGCAAGAACTAGCAATATGCCCCTTTTCTTCAGAAACGTAACAAGTGATGGACTGGGTTTATTTCTTTTGTCATCTAAATCTCTCATTATCGGCCCTTGACGACCATTTGAACAGTCTCTCAGTGAATTTAGACACTTTAGAGACAATCTCCTCTTCTTTGTTACCCAACAATAATACTATTAGCCTCCCGGCTTCTCTACCGAAATCATTCGATTCAAATTGTGCTAGCACTGCTCTGCGTCACTGCAACTTCGGGTGTACTGCCACCGTAGCGATCAACTAGGGCCCTCAGTGCTGCAATCAATTGTGAGCGTGACGTCAGAGACTGATAATGTGCCAGGTTCATAATTTTTCAAGGATGTCGTCCAACGAGGCAGTCTCAGTCTACTCCTGTAGTTTTTCCATCTGTTTCTTTAACATCGGCAATTCTCCATCTTGCGACTCTGAGAGAAAAGAAATGCACCTATAATAGATTCAACGTCATAGTACACTCTTGCCTTTACGGCTTCTTTCCTCTTTCCAACTAAAACACACTGTACATTGAAGAGACCCTTATCTCTACATTCAAACTTTCTCGCAGGTTTATAATTAGTCCCAAAGTTTCTAATAGCAGAATACTAGCGCATTTCCCATCCGTTACTGTGTACTATCCCATGTATATATATGTATCGCGTACCTCGCGTAATTTGAATTTTCGAATTCGTTCACGAATTCGCAGCGATTTTTGTAAAAATTACATTAAAACGTTATAATCCTTTGGCCCAAAATCCGTAATAAAATGCAAAATGGACCAACTTTTCTATGTCTTTCTGTGATTTCCACGTCGAAATATGGTTGGCCTAAAAATGCCACGGATTATCTACGACCAATGACAATAAAAGATGCAGCAGGTGCATACAAGGACTTGTCTATGACACGTGGAAGTTTTTTTTTCAATGGTAAAACTTTTTTTTACTCTACTATTCAACGGGTTGCGAACGTGTATTTTTTTAATGCGACGAAAAAGTCAATACATGTGATACTGCACTCGTAATAAATGGGGGTATCTATGGCAGCGATGACAACCAAAGGGTGAGAAAAACCTGGTGGAAACTCCACGTCAAAATACTAGAGGTAAATGCAAATGTACATATCAGGGAGTAAACAGACTAGGGAAATTTTACACAGAGCTGACCCGAAAACGAAAACCTCAGAAATTTACGGATACTCGCCTAGAAGGAGGAAAATCTACGACACAACTCGGAAAATATATACGGAGGATTCTGAAACACGCAAAGGAACGAAGCTTACCTGACTCGCATTGCTGTTGTTAGCAGCGGCCTCTCCACTTGCAGACATCGGGTTACTCTTCTGTACTTGGGTGGCATCTGGCTGCACCTCTCGAGGTGGTTTTGTGTACCACTGGGACCAGGCCTTGGCTGTGTACTGGCAGGGTCTGTAGTTTCCCGATGGGAGGCAACAAACACTCGAGCCGCTGGTGCCGTGCTGGGTTGTGAAGCCATCGTGCGTACTGGCTGGCCTATTGCAATGGGAGGGAACGACCACATGTTGCTACTCTCCTTTTATACGTGTGTAAATTTGCATATCGCGTATGGATATCGCTTCGTGATGCGGCTTTGAATATATGAGGCATTAACACCTGACGGCCTAAATATTCACAGCTAGCTGCTCCCTTTGTCTTTATTTAAATTCTAACACTATAGCGCCCTCCCAGCCACACTATAAATACACATAAAAACATTCTCTCAATTGCCATTCAACATCTGAGCCATTTAAATAGGTAAGAACTCCTGTATTTTCACAATGCTGTCACTTAGTATTTTCTCTGACATGTAACTTTTGTACGAAAAATACCGCTGTAACTCACTCCATATTGAAACTTTTTGTTTTGTAGCACCTGAGGAAGTCCTACTTTTAGGACGAAACGTTTTGCAGATATAATAAACTATTTGAACCAGCAGATTGGTACGTGTGTAATACCCTATAAACGAATATATATATATATATATATATATATATATATATATATATATATATATATATATATATATATATATATATATATATATGTCTGATTTATTAGGACGAAACGTTTTGCAGATATAATAAACTATTTGAACCAGCAGATTGGTACGTGTGTAATACCCTATAAACGAATATATATATATATATATATATATATATCTGATTTATTAAAGTATGGCGCCCGAAGGGCGCACCGAAAAATATGAAACATCCTGATATCTCTGACATATATGTCTTGTATATTAAAGTCATGCACCGGAAGGGCGTGCTGAAAAATGTCTGATATATTAAAGTAATGTGCTTGAAGAGCACGCTGAAAAATATTAACATACAGATATCTCTGATATATGTGTGTGCCTGATATGTTGAAGTCGAGCGTGCTGAAAAATATGTCTGATTATTAAAGTTACGCACCCGAAGGGCGCGCCGAAAAATGCAACTGAATGATGAAATTTGTGGCTGACAGGATGCATTTTAGGCAATGATGAGCCTGTGTCAAAATTCAAAAACACACTGACCCCCCCCCCCCTATTGGGCATTTCAAAAACACGGTGACCCCCATCACCAAAGTCAAAAACAGGGTGAACCCCCCCCCCATGAATCCACCCCCCCCCTCCCAGGCCGAAGAAACTGACCAGATCCTAAGAAGTTTTTTTCTCTGCATTACATGACATGACACGACAAAACAAACTGGGAAAAAATGAACAGCATCACAAAATTTAAATGTAACTATAAGAATGATTAGTGTAATATGTGCTGAAAATTTGACATTGTCTGATAAGCCCAACTTCAGTGCAAATTCTGCAAACTCTCCGCGAGTTGCTGGCGAAACAACAAAAGATTATTGTCCTGCAATAGATAAAGACGATATGAAACGTTTGATTTTGAAGGTGTTGCTTTTTCCAATCGACCCAAAGTGAAAAGGTTGTACGTAGGTGGTATTAAAGAGGGTACTACACGCGACCAGATCGAGCGCCATCTCAATAAAACCAATGTCCGCTGTACGTCAATTAGACTCATCACAAGTAAAAGGCGTGGTGCCATAGCTGCCAAAATAGATGTGGCTACCGATCACATTCAGCGTGTTTTACGCCAAGGATTTTGGCCGCCAAATGTGCTATGCCGACTATGGATGGGTGAACAGAAATTCTCTGACTACATTAAGCATCTACAATCTACAAGACGGCAACCTGAAACCACCAATACATGAAATTTAGCCTGTTGACCTTTTCCATTTTAAAGCTTGTTCTTGTTTGCTTATTGTCTATGCTCCAGACTCATAATTCTGCTGAAATACTAAGACTCGCATGCTGGAATGTCAGAGGTGTGATGTCTACCGTCCCTTACCTAGTCCAACTCTTCAATGAAACTGACATCTGCGCTGTAAGTGAAAATTGGCTTTTCCCACACTCACTGCACTTCCTTGATTTGATCTACAATGATTTTGCTTCTTTTGGTGTGACAGATAGGACGTACGATCTCAATCCCTGGAACTTTTCAGCTCGAGGTCAAGGAGGTGTGGCGTTTCTTTGCCGGAAAACACTACGCCCGCAGATCGAACATATTGACTTGAACGATGACCGCGTTATCGGCTTGAAATTGGACTGTAAAATAATCAATCTATCTTCATTTTTGCTTTGTATTTAACGCCTGTCAACTACACAGTAGATCCATACGTGGAATATGTTAATTTACTGGAAGATTTGTATAATACATATACACCTGTCGGTCACGTGATTTTTTTTGGAGACTTTAATGCAAGTCTATCAGGACCACGTCGACAAGTAAATCCTGTCACAACCAGAGAGAATTCTCTTCAGCAGTTCGCCGATTCTTACAACCTTCAACCAGTCAATCTATTAAACGTTTGCAATGGTCCAGTCGAAACTTTTTGTTCCTCAGATGGTTTGCATCGATCGACAATTGACTATATATTGATCAGAGTGTATAGCTGACAATGTTACCAAGTGTCAAGTACAAGATGGTGATGCACTGAATTTATCAGACCACTACCCAGTTGTGTGGAATCTAAGACTCTCCGTCGCTACTTTCCATTTGTTGCCTGATCGATCACGCCTAGCGTGGTCTAAAGTTAACGATCGTGTCATCAGATAGACAAACATACAGTCACTCACTCTCTCACAAACTAAAGTTACTTTCTCTTGACAGAAAACCATTAGTATGTCCCGCTGACATTGAACAAGTCACGAATTCCCTTATTAATGTTCTACGTGAAACTGCCTGTGAACATATTCCATCATCTCGTTTCAAACCTTTCTTAAAACCATACTGGTCAGAACTTAAAGATTTTCATCGTAAAACATGAGAATGCCGCAAGAAGTGGATTGAAGCTGGTAGACCAAGAGAACGCCAGCATGATACGTATCGTCTATACAAGGAATCAAAACGAGCTTTCCGAAAGCAGCTACGTAAAAAACAAAGGGAAGAGGAAAGGAAACAGTATGATTTCATTGAAACTGCAATTGAACTTGACCAAGGAAGTTTCTGGCGATGTATAAACACTCGACGGAAAAACAAAGGTGATACCTTTCCTGTTCTAAAAGTAGACAGTCTGAAAATTTGTGATCCTGACAAAGTAGCTGATGTTTTTGCTAAAGTCTTCCAACAACTGTATGAACCATTGGAAGAGAACACTTTTTCTAGCAATTTTAAAGTAACAATCGACAACAACAATAACTTACTAGTTACCGAGGGTTATTTGAATCGGGAACAGATTGTGTCTACTCCCTTCACTAATGAAGAAATTTCGTGTGCCGTAAGGAAATTGAAACACGAAAAAGCTGGTGGTCCAGATTCAATCACTTATAAGCATATTATATTTGGTGGGCCAGTTCTCCGAACTGTGTATTTTTCAACGCCTACAGCCATGGCTATCCAGTAATCACATCCCTCATCCACTCCAAGCGGGATATCAACCAGGGCTAAGCAACGTCACAACGGCTGTCGGCATCCAAGAGACTATCAACTATCACATTGAACGTCGTAATAAAGTCTTCATGTGCAGCTTAGATATACACAAAGCCTTTGACACAATTTGGTGGAATGGACTTCTTACGAAACTTTATAGACTGGGCATAAATTCAAAACTTTGGAGGTTCCTACGCACGATGTTCCACGGCCAAAATTGCCGAATAGCCATTGGCAGATATAAATTGAAAGATTTTCCAATATTTCAGGGAATCAGACAAGGAAGTGTACTTGCAAGAGTGCTCTTCCTTGTTTATATTAAAGATTTATTTAACGAACTAGTATCTAATGAAAGTCGCTGCTTTGTTGGATCATCGTTTGCTGGTGTACCCGTACTAGCAGATGACATATCAATTCTTGCACCTACCCTGTCTGGCTGCCAAAAACATGTAGACACTGTCAGTGAATTCTGCTCACTATGGAGACTAAAACTTTCCACAAGCAAATGTAGCTTACTTGTTTTCGGAGAACCGAACGTTGAGCACAAATCTAGGCCAACCCATTCAACCTTACTCCTGAACAATACAGCAGTCGCCGAAACGGACTCAATTACAATCGTTGGCATGAAATTGACCAGACCTTTGTCTTCCATGGAGAGAACTGTTACTGATGACTGTAAAAAAGCAAGATCCATCATTAACTCTCTTCGTAGCTCGGGTATCGGCCCGAACGGTCTCAACCCTATTATCAGCGCATATGATTTGGAAAAGGATGTGCATCCCGGCAGTTTTTCATACCTGTGAACTTTGGACCATCTCCGCCACAGTACTTCTCATGCTTGAAAGATGTCAACGTTATGCAGCTAAGTTGATATAAGGTTTGCCCAAGAGAACTCCGTCAGACATTGCTCTAAGCATATTTAGATCTATGCAAATTAAGATTCTTTGGCAATGTTTGTCAACTGAATAGTAACTTAGTATGCAAGATAGTTTTCTTAATTCGACTTTGTGAATTCAAAAGTTCTGCAGAACAAAAACAAGTTACCACTGAACAACGAGTCTAGTTGATTCTCACCGGTGAATTCATTCTCACCATGAAAATCACCATTCTCACCGTGCTTGGTGTGAATTTCCATACTCACCAAGGAGTGCATTTCTCACTGCAGTGAGAATGACATGAGATTCTCACCGATTGCGAGAAAGCGTCCCTTTCTCGCTCCAGTCTCTCAATTTTTTCGTATCGTGTAGAAAGATAGACAGTGCAGAATGGGAGCGCAGATCATTATGCAGATCTCATTATCCGCAGATCGATAACCCAAACCTCCATCAATCAATTTGCGAAATAGTGTTCAGTGATTCACTTTATCGAAGGCTTTTGGAAAACAGGGGTATTATGACGCTTATAAAAATCAATTATTTCTTTTAATAAAAACACACATATCAGTTGAGTGACTTTCTTTAAAACCAAATTGATGATCACTTGTGTACAATAGACTATCACACTTATCAAGACTGAGTATTTCATACATCTTAGAAATGGCAGTGGCAATAGCAATACGTAATTCTCAGAATTAGTAACATTGACACTTACATCACCAGTTTTATTCTTTACAAGTGGAACCAAGGTGGTGTCCATCATGCGAGACGGCAAGTAACCATGAATATGCAGTAAACATCACTGAGAGAAAAACATGCAGGCGTGAATGGGCAAACTTTAGATGCTCAGCTGTAATGCCATCTGGACCAGCAGATTTACCAATGGCTATTGGAGTGACAATCATATCCTCATCGAACGAAAGAATCGAAATAATATCTTTCACAAAACTCTCATTACTGTTGTTGGTGACAGAGGAAAGCAGACTTGCAAAATGGTCACGTCACAAATGTGCAATGTCATGTTGCTCATTACAGCCATCAATGGTTGATGATAAAGGTGACTTCTTTTTACTTTTGACACGCTTCCAAAACTGCTTGTCATTTTTGTTAGAGAGGTTGTCGGCTAAGGTGTTAGCTCTCTTTCGAGACTCACTATTTTTACAGATCTTAAAAACATACGTAAACTTAGCACGTGATGTCCTAATGAGATTAAAAATCGGACCTTGTCTGGGACTGCCAGAGTCCCGCCACAACAGGTTAGCGTCACGAGCAATGGCATATGATGTAATTGAAAATATCACAGTGTCACACTTTCTGTTTCACTGCATGCCTGGACTACACTATCGCAGAGACTTTTTCCCAAGTTGAACTGTAGCCCTAATATCTTGTATAATGAAGTGTTTTCACTCACCACATATATCGCTTTTAGTTCAGTTAACAGGCACGGCAATTAATGTACAGACAGTCCTGTTGAAGTCATAGAAGTAGACTTATTTGTTATATTTGAAGACTTTGATTTACACAACAGTACTAGAGACGTTGGTATATTTTTTGGTCATATTTTCAAATGTTGCTTTTTTGAAAATATGTCTTTGATGTCAGTAATACAGTAACAGTACTTTCTTGTTTAATCAATAGCTAGCCTAGATAGGGATATCCTACATGGAAAGAGTTTTCCTGGTTGTTCCAACTTTTGCACACATTTTTTCCATCACATTTTCAAGGTTATAATGACAATGGGTCATGAAAGCAAAACAAAGTATATATTATAACTTTCTACCTCCAAGAATAAAAGCAAAAGTTTTTATTAAAGTTATATTTTTAAAGAAAAAAATACACTATACCAATCATGGAAACCACTGTCTCCATTTTAATAAAAATAAATGACTACAGACTGCTTTGCAGACTCGGGGCCGTATTCGGGCCTGGTTTTCGCCTTGCTCTGTCTTTGGTAGCTTGTACAAAGTAGAGGTGTGCCAAGTGTCTCTGCATCAAGGTGGGTCTGTGCGGGTATTGAACTCTATTCAATCGGCCTGACTTCTAGTGACTATGGTTCCAAAGGCTTGGACTCTACCACTGCGCCACGATGGTTCAGCCCACCTCCACCCTTGATCATTCACAATTTAACCAATTTTGACAAATTAATGCTTACATTTGATTCCACTATTCCAACCATACGGTATGATAATGGAAAAGTCTTTGATTTGTCACCGTTCAAGTTGAACACATTGAGCCCTAGAGAAGTTGTTGCACAAAATGTAATGTATTATTGCTTTCATGAATATATCAGGCGCCTTTGCAACTATCAGTGTCGGTACTGCAAGACAGTAGCCGCCGTTTTGATCTTCAATGGTAAACATTACAGCAATAGGTTGTATTCCTAAATTGATCAATGGTATATAGTATCAGTTTTCGAAAACTAGAAATCTAAGCAAAGACCATCTTGCTTGTATCCCCATGCACGTTTGGGTACGGTAACCGTGCTCCGTGCAAAAACTGAATCACAGGACTGTGACCCAAAACAAACGTACCCACATAATTATTCACTGTAAAAAGGTATGTACACAGGAGAACAAAAGGTCGCAGGAGGTGCGAAACACAACAAAAGAAGTGTTAAATGAGCAAAACAACAACAAAAAGTAAAACTACCAACCAGAAAATACAGTAATCTCGCTTGTACCTCAATCTTTGTAGTGTGCAAGAAAGATAAATATAAATCCTTGTATAGACTAGATTCTTAGTTCTTAAATTTTCATATCGTTGGTAAATTCAGTTTCTTGTCTTTCCATACGACCAGAGCCGAAGAACTATCTCTCATCATACAGTCAAACAAGCTGTCTTGATCCCCTTCCCACAGCCTTGCTGTAGAAATACTTGAATAATTTAATTCTGTACACAAACCGTTAATCGCTCCCTACAGTCTGGAAAAGTACCTTTATTACGTTATTCAAGTAAGCAATAGCTTAAAAAGATATCGTATGAGATTTGTTATTTTTCATAAAATATAAATGGCAAACACTGTCACTCATCACTTCCAAGTTGCTACTGGAAACTTTGTAATCTAAACACAGAAAGTTTCACAGTACAGAGACTGCTCTACTAGACTTGGTTCAAGTCGGAGAATTTTTAAAAAATAAACTCATTTATAATAGTTTCTCTTGTGTCTCTCCAATTTCGTACAACCTATTCCGAATTTGGCAGGCCTGGCCACGTTTTCCCAGCGATTGAACGCGTTAACTTGAGACTGCGCAGTAGTGAATAAGTTTCTGCCGGATTCACCCAGTACAGAGATGTCATCTTATGAATAATATATAAGTAAATAAAACGTCATCTCATGAATAATTTATAGCAACGCAGACCTAGCAAGAAAGCAAAGTCTGTGATTGCTGTTGAAACTCTCCTGTATAGCGTTCACCCCACTCATCGCGTCCACTTCACTCATGTATTTCACATGAAAATAAAACACTAATCTTCGCATCCACTCCACTAAAACATCAAAAAATCACAGACTTGAACCAAGTCTACTGCTCTACTTAAAGTTACTTAAAAGTTCAAGAAAAGTCGTTGTCATTGCTAACATCAAAATTTGCATATAAGCTCTGCGTATGTGTGAATAATTCGTGAAACTTTGAGGCGTCACCGTTGTCCACTGTACATGGTATACCCATGGAGGTAGTAGAGAATGGAGTAGTTAGTAAGGCAAACAGCGGCAAAACACATGGTCCCTTTGATCTCCGCCTAGTTGTGACTCCTTCTCTACTACCTCCATGGTATACCGTTCTCCTGAGGCTATGATCTGCAGGTATCGATGTCAAATGACTAAAAAATTCACTTCTTGGATAGAATCATGCAAAATAAATCATTCATTGTCTAGATATAAATAAAAATATCCTTTACAAAAAGAAACCTCTTTATTCATGCATGGGCTACCAGACCTTGTCGCTGGGCTACCAACTTCAGAAAATGGTAGCCCAATCGGACTATCAGGAAAAAAAGTTAATTTCGAGCCCTAGGAGGGCTTCATACCTGACATTGTAAGAATTTTCTCAAAATATGATTTGCTTTGTTTGTTTGGGGTTTTTTTTGGATGAATTCTACATTATCGGCTTCTTTCCATCTAAAGAGATATGGAAGATAAGGGAGCTGTTTTCCAGAATGAAAATTCTATTGGAGATATGTTTGGGCCACGCTTGGGCGTATGCTGGTGTTCGCCGTGCGGCAACGCAAACTCTGATGACCTATTCCTCTCCCCGCATTAGCCAATCAAAGGACAAGAGCTCGACCTTTGACACTGGTCATGCATAATGATCGGAATTCAAGATGGTGGATAGTTGGACGTACGATGAGCTGATTGAGGCCTTTCAAAAGGTAACACATTGTGTCTCATTAATTACGACACCATACACTCTATAGACTGTGTCCTTTAGTGTCAGTCTGTCTAAGCTTGTATCTAACCGTCTTCTTTTGGTAATCAGAGACAGCAAATGATTATGGGAGTCGTGTTATCTAACCGCGACCTGACTCATTGACTGTATCCCTCGTCCTCCATGCCCGCTGTGCGTTTGATAAGATCATTTATTGTCACACCTTTCGGCTTGTGACGTCTCCACTCGTGTTGTGAATTTATTTTTGCAAAGAGAAGAGTCCTGGTATTTAAACTAAAATTATCGCAACATTATAAGAGGAAATACAACTTCTTGCGCGAATAATGAACTCAGCACAACACAAAACGCACTTCGATATTCATCCCACCCTTCATGATGCATTTCAGTAAACAGTACCGATGAATTGAAACACCGAAATAAGTATGTGCCATACCTCCATGGTATGTCTATTGTCATCCCATGGAGATACATACAGTGTGCTACCGCAGGTCATTCCCACTGCTAACACCACCGGTTCCACAGTTTTGATCATTGAAAATGTCGGCTGCACGCACTGTTTGCTGTGTGTTGCTAACCATGCTGTGCCACAACTTGAAACACATTAAAAGTATATTGCAGTCTTTCAGTAAGCCGCTTCGTTACAGCAAATACATAAATGATGGGATGTCAGTGTCGCTGATGGCCGAAATAATTTCAACCCGCCACGACTAACAAATGCTTTAATGTGCGTTTGGGCAAAACTGTTATATGATCGTGAGCATGTTACATCCATGAGTATTTGATGAAGGTACATGTATGGTTACATAATCATCAAAATAGCCAATGTCAACACTTCACAGCCTGATAGTACTCTACACCGGAATGCTATATTTTGAATTACCAGGCATGTTTTCCAATACCAGAATGTAATTGTATACCAATGAGTACACAATTGTATTTCTTATCAATCATTTTCAAATAATTATTCGACCAAACACATATTTTGATTGCAGATACAGTCAACACTCAACACATTTTTCATGAGTGACACAAGCATTTTCACAAAATTCACATACTATTACTAATCAGTAATTTCGACAGCATGGAAAACAGGGCTCAATCTACATATCAATGTATGGTTTGCAGATTTTTTTGTCAAGAAAATGTATTCTTTTGTATGGTAATAACATGTAAATATATTTCTCATAAAACGGGGTCTTCCATGTGCCCTTCAAAATCCCCATGTGGAGAACTCTGCTGGCTGACCTATCACCAGTTAAATATCATAGGCACTGATTCCCAGTGTATTCCTGACCAAAATATTGTAGTATTTGTAAGGTCTTGGTGCTGGAAATGCTAGCTTTTATCGAGGGCGCCATGAGTGAAGTAAGTGCCTAGAGGTCTGAATGTACAATGTCATCTGCAATTTTTTTTACGCCCATGTTTAACTGAATACTTTGACCAGAAATAAAAGCTTCCATTCTGTATAATCTGGTAGTGTACAAGTACAAATACACGGACAGGCATCAAGAACAGTCTGTTTTATCCCTCAAGTTATTCATACTCAATTTCACATTTTTATTTCTTTTCAGGCACCACTATATCATATTATATTTGAAGCAGTATTGATTTTGGGGATTTTCTACCTTTTATTCAAGAGAAGCTACAAACCCAGCAAGCGTGATCAACTTACTGAAGCCGTAAGTACTGCTGTCGCACACACAAACCACGATATGTTTTATATTTATACTGACAGTACAGTGTACATGTAATAGTTGAAACTCTTACATGGACATCAGCATACATTTGCATCTGCATGGAAAGCTCTGTTTTAGGGAAGGGCATTCCATCGAACGTTTCGTTTTGTCAAATTTTAATGCTTCCAATAACTTTCCAACCAGTGTGTCTTTTAACCTTACATCTGCAATGTTACTATATCCCTATCAGGTCAGTTTGTATAAACCCTGTAAAGCATAGCATATCCCATAAAACACATTTAAACAGACTGACTATTTGAAGACCCCAGAACACGTACATAAACATGATTTTCACCGACGTGCCTTTGAGATGTGTGCAATGCGCAAGCATTGTAATTTTTATTGACGTCACCTGGTACAGTGATCCATGTGTATTGCAGTTGTATGTGTCACAGACATGAGTCTGGGCATCTCTTTATGGCAACTTTGAATGATTTGAACTTAAAAAGGGTTTACCAAAAAACATTAAAAGTTATAGTGTGTGTTATTGCACCTCATGTATCATTCAGTTATTGCGATTGTCTTAAACTTAGTCATGTGACATATTCAAAAAGTTGGGGCTAATGTGCATGACGGTAATACTGATGATACTCTCGCCTTTGACACAGGCATCATCAATATTACTTTTATTAGCACCACCCCCTTAGAGGGCAACAAATAATGATGTCATGGTATTGGTATCAAAATCTTGCAGGAAAAAGATCAGCTGGTAGCGGAATGGGAGCCGGAACCACTTGTTCCTGAACTGGTCGACAGGTCTGCAGCCAACTACAAAGTAGTATCAAAGTGAGTTCAGGCTTCTTGAATTTTCAACTTGAAGTGACTTTACTGTTCTGTAGATGTTTTGCACAGTAAGAAAAAACATGCTTTAGTGTGTGTTGTAGAAAATGCAGGGCTTTCACTTACATGTAACCCCCCTTGACTATCACAATGTCCTGGCAGTAGAACACTCTGTGAACACTCATAGGACCTTGCTTGAATTAATGCATTAATTTAAAGGAATAAAAAATATTTCTTGAATATCCAGAGTTTAAGGTTGTCAAGGGATTGATATTGGAATTTTATACATGCCATCCATTGACTTACTTTTGACAACTTTTTCAGTATCATATAATCATTACTCTAATTATCAACAAGAATCCATAAACCTTCTATTTATCAAGAAGAATCCATAGGTCTGCTTGAGTAAAATGTGTTGGAACACCTCATATCAGGCCTGCCAACAGCCTATTCATGCATGACTTGTATTCATGTTTTTGACCTGAGGAATTTCATTAATTATCATTGCCATCCATTCAACCGTAGACTAGGTTGGTGAATGAATATTAATTCTTCATTATGCTCAAGAGAGCAAACCAAGAAACTGCAGCTGATGCACAGAACAAAATATGTCAAAAGTTACAGTTACTTGGGCTTCCCTATGACAAAATCAATGTGGTATGCATACAGAAAGATCAGGTCAAAATATCGTGTGAACATAAAGACTAAAATAAAGGAAACTTCGCTGTCCAAAGGACTTGCGTGTCACATTGGAAAGAGTACGTAAAAACACAATAAAGGAATACAATGCACAACCAGCTGAACAGACCTGAAAATGTGTACTTCTCTACTAACTTTGTTCTTTCAATGCTCTTTCAATACAGACTTTCATATAACATCAGATGAAAGATGGCAGACTACTGGTATAGGTCTAAAAATTCAATATTTTTTTGTGAGAATCAAATTCTTGCTGCTGTGGCCACGTGGAATTATACCGTCTCTTACATGTAAAGCTCCAATACACACCTGCCACAGAGTCATAATTTTAAAATCATGCAGCCTTTTTGTCCAAATACATGTAGTAGAATTCTCATTTCAAGAGACCAGATTATTTTATGATGAGATTACATGTAGATAAAGGATGGGACACAAGGGCATTTAAAACCAAAAAAATTGTGACAAGTCTTCCTCCTGTCCAATTTACTCTGAATCTTTTTCAGTTTCTTGAAACATAATTTAAATAAAATGATTTTGTCTCTTGAGTGTTCTCATTAAATAGTTGTAGTGCAGACTGATTTCAAGCCTATGTATCAGTTATTGTCACCTAGCTATGTGTGTTCTTCTTAATATTTTCCCCTTTCGAACGAGATTGTCTCTCTTATTCTTATTGCTTAATGTACGTGATTTTAGCAGACTAGTTTTGATTTCATGGTTTATACATCTCGCCCAACAGGCAAGGAGGCGCCCATGTTACAGTAGATGGCAAAGAATGTCTGAATCTAGCAACGTTCAACTTTCTTGGAATGCTTGGGAAAAAACCTGTAGAGGTAGGTCACTGATTGCTTCCTGTTCATTGTGGGAAGACAAGGTTTCCAGTCATGATTCCCATATCCTTTTACACCTTTGTGAAAAATGTACAAAAATGTTGCAGGACATAAATCTTGTAAAAATTTTTTAAAAGAATAAGCATATGAAAAAGACAGTGGCTTGAGTGACTGCATTGTAAGTATTTTTCGTGATTTTTCACTGTCCAGTGTTTCTGCAGATAAAAAAAAAATAGGTCATGACATTAGTTTAAAAAATATAAAGTGTAAAGTCTTTCAATATTCCCGTCAATGTCCTCAGTTATATTTTATACCATTTCTCTGAACTGAATCAATGAGACTTTTGGATATTTGACAAAAAAGTTCAAAATTTGATTGAAATGTAAGAGGGTATTAAAATAACATCATAAGCTTTTGTTTTTACATTTATTGGTTATTTGATTGAATGTTAATTTTAGCCTTTATTCCTCGTGATTCACTATTTTAGTCACAAACTTTTGGGATTAACAAATACGGAACTGATGTAAACAGAACAGTGAAAGACCAAGTCTTTTTTCCAGTGAGTTCTGTTTACAGTTGATCCTTCCGATAGGCTTTGCTTGTTACACAATCATTCTTACATTAGATAAGGTGTACTAATAGGAAACAAAACAGTTTTTTTACTTGCATAGAAATCTTATTTGTCAAAAATATAACATACATTATTATTATTTTACATAGAATGGGGCAGTAAAAGCTTTACAGAAATATGGCGTTGGCTCCTGTGGGCCCAGAGGATTTTATGGAACAGTAGGTCAGTACACATTCCTACTACACTGTAATAGTGCAGTTGATTTTTATGCCCAGTCAGCTCTTGTCAATTTTTACTCTGTTGCTTCAAAAATTGTGTTCAATTGCAATCGCTTGAGCACATGAGTATTGTACTACATTTAGATTTTGACCAGGCTCAGTCACAGAAAGAAAAATTTTAACAGAAAATTAACTTTTGGAATCAAGACAGATGAAGGTGTAGTACAAAAATTGACTTGTAGATGTGCAATACCCAAAGTGTCAAATGTGATTACTGGTAGTCAAAGCGAACAAAGTGTTTGACAAATTATGAATAGATATGGTCACCAAATTTTTGATGAAAAGACGACAGTTACTTGATTTTGCTGTTTTTCCTTGATGCACATGTACAACGTGGGTGATTTCAATCAAACATTACATGTATCTGACATACCAAGAATGTTACCTCTTTCACAGACATCCATCTGGAGCTTGAAGATAGACTAGCCAAGTACATGAAAACAGAAGAAGCTATTTTGTATTCCTATGGGTTTTCTACAGTAGCGAGCGCCATCCCAGCCTATGCCAAAAGATCAGATGTCATATTTTGGTACGTTTCCATCCTTACTAGGTCGTTTAACCCTTTGAGTGCCAAAGTCACTTTTTGTCACCTTTATAAAATATAATCCCAGACAATTCTTTTTAGATCCAGACAATTTTTTTTTCAGATTTTTCCTGAAATTTTGATCAAAAGCTGTAGCCATTGAAAACTGATGTCCATTTGGTCCAAAATTATTATAAGAATCACTGGAAAATTCATAAAAATTGGTAAAATGTTGCACTGAAATTTCGGTGGAAAAAATTCAGCACTCAAATGGTTAATGTCTTGTTACAATACAAAATATTTACAGATGAAACGGTTCTTTCATATTTCTCTCATGTTCCTTGTACATACTGGGCAGAGACTGTTAAAAATGAAACCTGCAAAATCAAATTCCTATAGGTGCTTTCCTTCCCCTCATCGTCAAATGAAATCTTGTCAAAAAATTTACTCTCTGGTTCATTGTATTATTTCAGAGGTAATACCAAACCTGTTAAAACAAATCAAGTTGTAGGGCCCACCTCCATGCAGTAATTACATATCATATCACAAAGTGTTTATGCCTCCACATCAGTGTATATGATCAACAATGTACAGAAATATTCTCTATAGATAGTGATCCATTATCTTCAGATTTACAGACAGAAACTAGCGCTGGTCTGTTGCAGATATGCAGAGCTTTGCAGGTTGAGTCTGATCGCCAGATTGTCACTTACAGCAACTTAGGAGTCTTAAACTAGGGCTATCCTTGTAGCTGATTGGCTGTTTGGAAATTATTCAATAACAGTGGAGAGCTTCAGCCGACCAAACTGGCTAAAAACTTCTGAGGCAGTATACACTTTCAATATATGAATAAATTATGATCCAAGCATTAGATGTACCTGTTTACTGGCAACTTCAGCTCCTTTTGTACGCAGTGGATTCATCAATACGAACCACGATGTGTTTTTGTGTCCTTACAGTGATCAAGGTGTGTGCTTTGCTGTGCAGATGGGTTTGCTTGCTTCCAGGAGCAACTTGAAATTCTTTAAACACAATGACATGGAAGACTTGGAAAGGCTTCTCATTGAACAAGCAAAAGAAGACAAAAAGGTAAAAGAAGGTTGAAATACTTTAAAATTGATAAGTATCAGAGTGATATAATTTCACTGTTTTATTGTTTGAGATATTTTCACTGGGATGTAAAATCACTGATTTGGTTTGAATACAATAGCATATTTAGCTCATTTCATGTATAAGTCAACCAGTGAATTAAATCCCGGTGAATGAATAATTTATGCTCTAACTCCAGTAGGCTATTATCATGGTCTTGCTTGGTAATACTGACAGTGGTATAAATCTGACACGTTGGTAAACACTCTGTAACAGCCAGTTATGTTCTCTAAAGTGATGAATTACTACTGTGACATATTTCCATGTCAGCACATTCATTTTCCCGACAGCAAAATGATAAATTTTGAAAAACCACAAAGCTTTGAAAAATACAGGGATGGTAAAGATCTTTTAGGGGTTGTGAAAACGGACAACTGTCTGTTGGTAGGCATCTCACACACTACCAGTAATCCATTTTTGCTGGTATTAAACTTCAGTAGAGAGATTTTATCCTCAACACCACAAAGCTAATCAATCCCCTTCACCCAATCCCATCCCCCAACCTTTAGGTCAGTTATGTCAGCTCACACCAAGTACATGTACCTGATGAACCTGATGAAAGGTGCAGTTGAATTGCATAGCAATGGACCTAATACTCAGCCATTCATAAAGCCCCTCAGTGAATATTGCATCAAATGACACAAGTGAAGGACAAAGCCAACATCTGTAATTATGTTGACTTTTAATCTCAAAAGAAATCGTAAAATTTAGCAAACATCTACACACCGTCCCTCGTGGGTGGAGGGACGGTGATCTACACTAGTAGGGGAATCCCATGACTTAAGAGTGTGCAACACAAGTGCAGATTAGCTTACACAAACCTGTGATACAAACCTAAAAGGTTTATGTGTGACTAGCGCCCTCTTGCTATGTGCTGTACTCCAAATCCTTATTCTAATGACTCCCTAGGTTAATGATTAATTGAAGTGCTGTCTGTGTCCACTTATATACTCACTCTCTGAGAGCATGTTACATGTTATATTGAATTGTTTCATTCTTTCACAAGACAAATTCATAGGGCGTGCATTGACAACTCAACCTGCCAATCAAATACATTCATAGGGTCTGTGAGTTCCTTGAAAGTCCTGAAAACCCCGTGAATTTTAAAGCCTCCTGGAATGTCCTTGGAAAATCCTCGAAAATGAACTTAGGTCCTGGAAAGTCCTGGAAAATGATCGGCCACCGGAAATATTCCAGACTTGCACAATTGTCAGTCGTGATAGATGAAAATGATAAAATTCATAAAAATGCTACTTGGAAAATGGCATTTGGAAATTGAAACTTGCTGAAAAAGTCCTTGAAAGTCACCTTGAATTTTATTTGTCTGTGAGTGTATGGACCCTGCATGATTCAGTGTGTTTTACATTTCTCAACTTGCCCTTGTCCCCAGAATCCAAAGAAAGCCAAGGTGACGAGGAGATTTCTCGTTGTTGAAGGATTGTATACAAATTACGGTGATATTGCACCATTGAAAGAGTTGGTAAGTGTGTTTTAAGAGCATTTACATTTCAGATTTTTGTTATCTAATTAATATAAGAATTTTATAGATAAGTATAAGACTCCAGTATTGGGTTATTATCCAGACTTGCAAAACTCAAATGAATACATCATATTTTATCTGTGATTTTGCTGAAAAGCAAAGATTCCCCTATTGTAACTGTACAATCTTTTGTGATATTTTCCATGGACAAAAGCCTTTTGAATCTCAGAGTGTGCCAAACTGAAAATAGCTGTTTGGAATTGATGACGCATTTCAAATATGGGGGAAATGTAGCTTCCATTTGAAGTATTTGGCTTACTTAGCAACACAAACATAGAGAGCAAGAAAGTAGATTTGCGGACACCAGTTGACAGCATTGTTTTCATCACGACAGCTGCAGTTGAAGTACAAATACAAAGTGCGTCTCTTCATGGATGAGAGTATCTCCTTTGGTGTGCTAGGCGCTCATGGCAAAGGCCTGACAGAATATTTTGATGTTCCGGTAAGTTTGTGCTCTTCCACCACATCAGCAAAGTCTTCAGAAACGTGTACATGGATGAAATCTGCCTCCACAAGTGTTCATGCATCTGCTTGTAGTTCAGAGATTCCTCAACTAGTTTCCATGACAACCTGTAATCTCTCTGTCAGAAATATTTAACTCATTCCAACTATTGACATTATTAATAGTACAGAGTTTCTTACTTTTAACCATACAAGATTTTGCTATTATCCTCATGATTTCCATTATGTTTCTAGAATTTCAAACTTCAATCCGATTATTAGCTGTACTTTTATGTGGAGTTGCACGTTTTACTCAAGGGCCACAGGAGAATTTGACACAACTATTATAAACATCTATTGTAGATGACTGTACACTCTGCTAATTGTTTCCCAATTAATAGGTAGAAGAAGTTGACATGATCACAACATCCATGGAAAATTCCTTGGCCAGTATTGGTGGATTTTGCTGCGGTACAACCTTTGTGATTGACCATCAGGTAACAACCATTATCTATCTGTTTTGCCCTGTCTCAGACCATTGCAATGTACACAAACAGTACAAGTACAGTTCAACCTTTGAGCCAAAATATGATGACTTTTCAAATAACAGTGTTCAGACTTCTCATTTCACACAAAACGGTGAGCAGATCTGTTTCATACATGACTGTCTCTTGAACAATTATTGCAGTATATCCACTGACTGATCACAAACTTTTCAAGTGGCCTTGCAATCCATTCATCATCATCATACAATTAGATGGTCCTTTGTTTAATTGGATTGATCTTGATAGTAGGTTAAACTTTTTGTTATGAAATATATCAGCAAATGTGACATTAGCTGCTACCAACTGAAATTTAGACTGAGTTTGTTATTTTTCACCTGAGTTTATAATACTGCTTGTAGTCAGATCCCTCAAACGAGAAGTTTACCAAGGCTTATTTTTACATATGTGCTGGCTTTTGGGTCACTTATTCCGGAAAAGGCATTTTCACTATGTGTAACTCGCTCGATAGTTTACAAAAACATATAAAAACAGTGGTGGAAGTTGCATTTTAGGGCTTTATCAACTCACTGTATTTTGAATCATGGGAAAAAGCGCCAAGCTTTGTGCTTTCATACATGATATGGCAGGGACTATCTTCCGATGGGTAAGACACTGTCATTTACATTCAAAACAGACTGTTCGTATTATTATGCAAATACGCACAACCTGGCATGAGTGTGAGTGAGTGGAGCAGATATGCTTGTGAGTGTGCATTATCTATGACAGAATGGCTGATTAGCATATCATACATTATTCATTGTCACAGAGACTTGCAGGACTTGGATACTGTTTCTCTGCATCACTGCCACCATTACTGGCGGCAGCTGCCATCGAATCTCTCAACCTCATGGAAGAAAATCCTGATATGTTTTCCCAGCTTCAGAACAAATGTAGACTCATGCATGAACTCCTATCAAGGTAATTAAGAACCTCTCCTTTTATCGTATTCTTGAAATCAACAAGTCATTCAGAATTTGTAACTTTTCAGTTTGTAAATGTATATTTTTAATGTTTCACTGAACGAAGGTAGCGACTGATGGAATGTGTGTGTAGTTGCTATGGTGATAGTCATGTCAGACAAGAGGACGAGATTGAACTTAGGAGTGTGTGATTTTAGTGTAAAGTATCTCAATTATACAGATCAACACAAAAACTTTCCTTGATTTTGGCAAACTGGATGTTCTTGACAAATATGTTCAAATTCCTATTCCCCTAGCATGCCCTTCCAGAAACCTTCCATTTACAATAAAGAGGAATTTCGACATCTGCAGTGGCTTGTAGATGTGAGATGTCTGTATTAACATAACTGATCTTTTTACCTTCCAAACATGTTTGCTATGATGTCATTGACCATCCTGTATGTATTTGTTTCCCCCTCTCTTCTGCTACCCTCTTTACCACATTCGATTCGCATTCTGTAAATTACAGAAAAGAGCAACATGTATTCTTTGAAGTACACACAATCTGACTTTCATTTGGAGGATGCAAAGTGTTTTGAAAAAGTGAGATATATATATAGATTCAACAGTGTAAATCTTGCTGGTCATTAAGATGACCCCCATTAATCCTTTTCCCCTGATGAATCTTCAGCATTCCAGGTTTCAAAGTCACCAGTGTTCCGCAGTCTTCCCTGCAGTTTTTACGTCTTGAAGAGAGCATGCCCAGGGAAGAGGAGAATGCAATCCTGAAAACGATTGTCAACAAAGTATGATATCATGTTAAATTACTCAGTGTTCAGAGCATGTACATATTCAGCAGAATTTATACAACCCCCATGATAACTCAAAGAATGATTGCAGGAAAGAACCATCAATTTGTGTAGTAGTAAGAGATTTTGATAATATTTGTTTCTGTCTAGTACACGGTACATTTATGATATCTAGGTTGACTAAGAGCTTGTCAGAGCACAGGGGACCCAGGGAAAGACAAACAAACGAGCAAGCAAACAAACAAACAAATAAACAAAAAGCAAACATGTTAATTAACATATGAATAAGCATACAAATACATTAATAAATAAAAAACAAAAATACAGACAAACAGAAACAAACAAACAAACAATATCATAGAACGTTGAATAAATAACAAATAAATAAACAAATGTATACACCCGCGCATATATATATATATATATATATATATATATATATATATATATATATATATATATATATATATATATATATATATATATATATATATATATATATTTGTATATAATATATATATACACACACATGCATGTGTGTGAGTGTAAGAGACAGTGGCATACTGAAAAAATATTGAAAAAAATTGAAATGATTGACTGAATAGCTCATGCAACTGTCAACATGCGACGGCAGTACCACTACTCCCTATACTTCCCAAAGGGAGGTGACTCAATGGCCGCTCACGCCAAGACCTGGCCAGTGATATATTTTTTCCTACCGCACATAAAATGACCGTCTCACCGCAAATGAGTAAAAATCCATACCAGTTGGGAAGGACATGAATGGAGCTCTCATGTTCAACATATAAAATGAATGTGTGATCAAAAAGAAAGCAATTTTCCGGCGATTTTTAAAGTCATGACGATATCATTTCCTCCGTGACAAACTTTACTAATTGTTTGTTTATTTGTTTCTGTTTGCCTGTGTTTTTGTTTTTTATTTATTCATGTATTTGTATGCTTATTTATATGTTTATTAATATGTTTGTTTGCTTTTTGTTTATTTATTTATTTATTGTTTGTTGGTTTGTTTGCTCATTTGTTTGTCTTTCCCTGGCTCCCCTGTGGTCAGAGGGCTTGGTGTAATCAGTTATAAGAATTTTGCATCTGTTATACAAATACACTGACTGATCTTACAGAAATACGAGGAAATGGACCAATCACAAAAAAAGTTTGGCAAAAATAGAATGCTGTATATCTAGCAGAAATCTGCTTTACAAACTGTAGCCACTTCAGAGGGTTCCATTGACAAATGAAAACTTTACTAATTTTCGAAGACTCAGTTCTTTGAAAAAATTTGTTAAAAAATTGTACATCAATAGCATTACTCTATTTGTTGTCAAACATTGTATCATCCAATAACTCAATCTCTGTGTGCTTGCAGGCAATGGAAGCTGGCGTTGCTATGATCCATCCTAATTACTTGAAGGAAGAAAGATTTCTGCCCCCACCAGGGTAAGATCAGACATTTATTTATAATAGTTTACATCTTCCATAAAATCCTTATCCTTCTTGTGATCCTTCTTTTGTGCTTGCTTCTGGTTTATCACACTGGTGTTTGCCCATTATTGAATACATTGACAACTTCATGGGCAACTGCCCGGTCAGACCGTTGAGGGCGCTGTTGGCAGACCAGAAATCTCAAGTATTTTCTCTTGCGTTAATGTACTACATTGTAGGCATGTATCACCTTTCAATGCAGGCTCATGTAATCTTTAATGCTGACTAAATGCTTTCCTGTAATCAGCCCTTTTATATAAAGTATACAATAAGCACTCATAAATGCCACCAGGTGGTCAATCCATACCTAGAAGTTTTTCCAGGGTCTGTTGATGTACGTCTGTTCCACGTCCTTTCCTAGTAATGAATCTATTCATCTTCACATTGAGAATAACACTTCAAGCTAATCACCAAGTTTGTGGTACTGATATCATTTACCCTTTGAGCACCAAAGTCAATTTTTGTCAGCCTCACAAAATATACTCCACTCAATTTTTTTCAGATTTTTGCCAAAATTTTGATAAGAAACTGTAGCCAACAAAATATGATGTCCTTTTAGTCCAAAATTATCAAAACAATTACAGAAAAATTCATAATAATTGGTAAAATGTTGCACTATAATTTTGGTTGGAAAAATTACAACACTGAAAGGGCTAAGTTGTTGCCTTGTTTAGGTGTACCTTTATTTTCAACTTTGTTGTTGAATTGTTTCAGCAACACATCATTACTATCCTAAGAAATCATGTGACAACCATAGACATGCCAAAAACGGTGGAAACTCAAAAGCTCAACAATTTAAATGTACTGGTTATAAAGAAGCCTGTTAGGACGTTACTCTCATGTTGGTGTATTTTCTCCTCTTTTCAGTATTCGTATCGCCGTGACAACTGAACTCAGCGAGGATAACATAAGGCATGCAGCAGATTGCATCAGGGAAGTCACGAAAAGTGTACTGGATGAGCTGTCATCATAACATAGCTCTGTTACAGGACTTTGATACCAAACCAGTGTACCTTTGTACCTTGATGTTGGATGGGTTTCTTTCTGACAAACTAATTTAAAGATAACACTTTGCATAATATGAAACTGGTGGCCGTTGTTTTGAAAACCATGACGAGATCATGATTTTGACAGTACAGTGGACATTAGGGGGAAATTTTTACACAAAATCCTTCATCTTCTAGATCATGACCTGGCAAATATTTAAATTAGAGTTTGTCAGCAGATTTCATGACACAGGCAGGTGGGTCACCCCAAAGTTATCCTTTTCATGAATATGGTTGTCCCACCTCACTGAAAACAAAAAAAGATATACCAAAGTATTGCAGTTAAAGGGTTAACAGAATTCAAATACTAGATGTCGTCTGCTCTTTCTGGGGTTGACAAAGAATTTTTTTATGTTGCAGAGGGAAGTTCTTATTTTTGTACCATCTGAAATAGTGGTTTTCACTGATATAACACCAGTAGGACTTAGATATCTTTTTGAACTGTTTCCTAGCAGCGTCCAAACCATTTCAATGTAGCTTATGGTAGGATACGCAATGGGGACAGATAATAGGACTCTCAAACTTTTACATTGTACTTTTAGCCCATCACTTGTTGGGGTTCATTTTGAAGCTTATTGAGTATATAAAGTATTCACTGGTTTGGTTTTGTGAAAATTGGGAATTTATTACCGCCATAGAGATAACACAGAGATGGCGGCCATTTTGAATTTTAGTATCGGTAACACTTTGGTAATTTGTTTCTCTAGTAAAAAAATTTGCACAGGATCCTGATTTGTAGTCTTGAAATTTTAAGAGAATGGTTGAAAGTTTATTTTTGGAAAGTATGAGCAAAAGTTTAAGTCTTTCATTTGTAAGGCACGAACTACCTTAATTATGTTTCAAACTGACCTTTGACCTGTTGAAAAGGTTCAGAGTCTGCTGTGTTAGTGATTACCCCTTTTATTTAAACTCTTGCTGCTTTTTTGTGGCAGTGTCATCCCTCCGATGCTGTTCACCACAGAGGTGTGGTGCAGTCCTATTGTCTCCAAAGCTGTGTTCAGAACCATTGTACAGAAATCAGGGGTAACATGTCTGGACTTAGATTTGTTTTTCCCTATGAAAAGTATGCAATCACAGTGCTTTACTTCTAATCATAGGCCCTCTAGTTTACTCAAGGGTCTATGATCTGTCATATTTAAAGTGTTTTTTTGCCGTGTAATTAGACTGTCTGAGTAAATTGATCCATTTGTGATCAACATCAAGCAAACTTTTTTTTTTACATTAATGCATCTGATCATTTTGGAACAGTATGCAGTGTCCAGACTTCAAGCCCACCTCTTATGATGCTCAATGTGGAAATCCTATTTATCACATTTCAACGGGTTATCCACAGGGGCTGAGCTGTGGACTTCGGTCACTGCACCCAAGGTATGGCAAGTTGAAGCCACAAAGATGTCAGCATTGGAGATTTGGCAGTCTCCGTGCTCAGTTCTGCGTATGGCACAGCTTCCATTGAAACGCTATAAAATGAATTAAAAAACTAATCCAAATGAATAATTTTTATCATAATCATGATAACAATCTTCCAATATATGAACAATTTACCTATTGAGGATTTTGATATTTTCATGACACATTTTTCTACCCATTTTGTTTTCACAGCATGTTGTCATTCCAGTTTTACTTGCATTTGTTTCTGTCAGAAGAGACAAAGATCTAGAATATTGTAGATTTATAGTTCTGTAGTTTATGTACTTTCATTTCAGAATTTACTTCCATAAAATTGTTTGTTTCAGAACATGCAATTGTACTCATATGCATCTCATAACGATAGATCATATAATCACCATGCTTACTGTTAGAAAGGGCAAAGGTGACAAGGTCAGAGTTGTTTCTGTTTCCCAGCATGCCCATGAGTATAGTGTTTTTATGTCACATGATCAGGCAAGGAGAATATTTTGTTGCAACAGTAATTATTCAGCATCTGATGAAGGATGCCGCATAATAATACCGGTATCAGCTGTTTCTCAAAAAAAAGATTTATGATTATGCAAATGCTATTAAAATTCCATGCAGTATTGAGCTTCAAGTTCCAGAGTTCCTGAGCTCAGGTTCCTGCTTGTAAGGTGACAGTGGAAGCATAAGCTGTAAATCTGTAACACTTGCCGAACCCATGCCATCTCAAACTTGCATACAAATGTCAGAGCAATGCAAGACATTTCTTTTCTGTTTTATTTTCATCCTTTCAAGAAACCTATTGGATCCAAAGTAAACTTACAGTTCTCCTGTTTTGTTTGTCATCTATTTCATAGCACATACCTCAACCATGAAGATAAACTTCATTATTCCCATCTGGGTTTTACTAATTCAACTATCCTGTTACTTTCGTCTATGCATTTATTTCTTGTATACTGAAATGTTGCATCGCTGTCACTCTTCATACCTCCCTGCCCCTCCAAACCCCTTCTGTCTCAAGTACCCTCATACCCTCATAAAACAAGACAACTGCAAGGATTTGATGTAACACTATTTTGAACACCCAGTGTAGATGCATATACTACAACAAACCATTTGCTTTTTGTAAATTTTTTAATGATTTTGTAAATTTTACCATCAGTTCTCATGTTTGTTCAGTAACCTTGAAG
Organism: Ptychodera flava; assembly: GCF_041260155.1. Classification (NCBI taxonomy): domain Eukaryota; kingdom Metazoa; phylum Hemichordata; class Enteropneusta; family Ptychoderidae; genus Ptychodera; species Ptychodera flava. Next base: position 35,652,286 of record NC_091935.1, read on the forward strand.
AGAAAACAATTTTGACATTGTAAGCGAGGGCATATTTATAAATCTTTTGTAATATTTGCAGACTATGTTTTACTGTCATGAATCATGAAAACAGTGGATAGCTTGGGAAAATACAATGTATTAAAGTATCAAAAAGTCTAATTGAGCTCTTCTGTATTGCAGGAATTTTAGAATTGTTAGAGTGCCCATAGGGTGTGATTGTCAGACAGTCAGCTACCAGACACTAATCCCAACCCTATCCCAGACCATAGACTCAGCTTGTGAGTTGGAAATGTCATTGTGTCATTGTGTAGTCAACTGTAGAAGCCCCACCAGCTGAATAGTTTGGTCCAATACCATTCTTTCAAATTGCAAGTATGGCCAGTCTGACAGAGAAGCTAGGATATCAGAGAGTAGCATCACTCAAACTATTTTCTTTTGCATTTGATTTGCATATTGATTGCACAGAATAGATGCAGTGTGTAATGTGGCTTTTCAAAAAGCTTGACCATAATCCTCTCTAGGGAGTGGTGGAATGTAAGATAATGGAAATGAATTGTTTGCTACAATTTTCATTCTATGCGAACAGTTTTGATGAGTATGCCGGCTATGAAATTTTTACAGCTGCAGACTCCATGCTTTTTTCCGACAGAGGGCGCCATTGTGCTCTGTCTCATGGCAGTCTCTTGGCAAGCTCAGACAAGACTGCACCAACACATGTAATTGAGTAAGACAATGCCTCATTATGTGAATTTGACACCGGTATGAAATTCTGAGTTGTAGAGATCCTTATATGCCTGTACAGTTTGTGAGCAACTCAAAGGTGCAAAGGAATTGTAATTTAAATCTTTATTTGTAAACCAATAAATACTGAAGTTGCTCTGCACATGTGGCTGTCATTTCTTATCAATGTCACATTGAGCCAAGATTAAATAATATATATATATATATATATATATATATATATATATATATATATATATATATATATATATATTTAACTCCTAGGCTCTTGTCTTATCATTGTCACACTGAGAGTTGCTTAAATAAATATATGTGTGTGTGTGTGTGTGTGTTAAATATACATGCGTTACAGATATCTGTGTGTACACATTTGCATAATATGCTTATATACTCTATGCAGCATTGCAAAGGAATATGAACCTAGACAGATTTGAAATACTTCAAATTTCCATTATTCAAGTTTCATTAAAGCAATCAAGCAATGCATTTCTGACGATCACTCAAGTGATTGAAGCGTGTGTGTTGGACAATTTTGGAGGAAGAGTGCTCTGATATAATTATGTGTATGTGTGTTTGGATAAGAGATATCAAGTTGATCAAGTTGTGGAGAATAGAGATTACAGTTGTAAAAGAGGATTGTACACTGGGTAGTGCTGTACAAATAATACTGTAACATTGTGTTCATAACTACATTAAGGTAGAACGCGCCTCGGGGACAGAAATTCGGGCCGTCAAATTTTATCAATTTTCTTCTGACCTACCACTTGTGGGGGCTCATTTTGAAGCTCTTGGCGAAAGAAAAGTTTTCACCGTCTTAGTTTTTCGAAAATCGAAAATTTTATTTTTTTTCCCATAGAGTCAACACAGGGATGGCGGCCATTTTTAATTTCAAATATCGAGAAATCGCAAGTTATTTGTCTCTCTAGTACCAAAGTTTGCACGGTGACCCCTGATTTTTATTCTTGCTTTGGTAAGAGAATGGTTGAAAGTTTCACTGAGGAAAGTTTGAGCAAAAGTTTAAGTCTTTCACTTTCGAGGTGCATATTACCTTAAGGTAGAATGTCGTTTTTGGGAACAATATTTTGTACTTGAAGTTTTGCAATCCGAATCAGATCTACCGCTTGTTTGGTGCTCATTTTAAAGCTCTTCGAGTAAGACAAAATTTTACTGTCTTAATTAATTTTTCGAAAATCTAAACTTTATTTTTCCCCAAAGAGTTAACACTGAGGTGGCGGCCATTTTGAATTTCAAATATCGGTAAATGTTAGATAAATTTGTGTCTAGTAAGCTTATCAAACTTTGCACGTGGATCCCTCAATAGTATTGTTGATTTATTGACAGAATGGTTGAAAATTTCACTGAGGAAAGTTTAAAGAAAGTTTAACTTTCACTTTCGAGTCGCATTCTACCTTGACTTGCATATTTTGCATTTTAGGACTAAAACTAAAACAATGTGTTCTATGAAAGGAATGGGACCCAACACTTCCATTTATATGGCACACTCATAGAAAAAGACTGGTGGTACGTAAGAGGGTATCTGTTTTTCAATACATCCTCGTAATTACGGGGAATCTTGGCTTTCATTCCAATAAAATCGATCGTTTTTGCCGGTATGACCCAAGAGCGCGGAACCTTTACCGTCTCATCGTAAGTTCTCTCAACAATCGTCTGCTCGCTTAAAATGCGTTTTGAGGGGTTTTTCCGGAGCATTTTTTGTGGTTTCCCGTCATATTCACCGTCATACTCTTGCCACCGCTGCAGATCAACGGTTAGGTTTCTGTACCAAGCAATGACGCTATTGGACTCTATTCCCTTGTCTTTGAGCCGTTTTCGGAACTTTCCAAGATTATAGCTGCGTCCTTCTGGCGATATTCTACTGATATCAGCGTCTCCATCGTGTCTGCAAGAGATGAAACAGAAATAGTGATGATGCTTTCCAGACCTTCGATCCACTGCACCCCTCAGGTAAATTGACCAATCGCGAGATATATTCGGCAATGGTCGGGGGTGCGTCACAGCTAGCCGAGTTGCTTCATTGTTGCAGAAGTTTAGGGGTGGTAAGGATCCTGACGTGCGAAGGTTATTTTCGCGTTCCCAAATGTGACAAATTGATTTATTCTAATTATGTAGTGAACATACTACATTTCCTCAAATTTGCAGACATGTTTATCGACCGACCGACCTTCGTATTACTTTCAGAAATCAACAGGGCCGCAAAGTTTTGTTGTTGTTGTTGTTTTGTTTTGTTGGGTTTTTTTTTACATTTTGACCACACTACAAAGATGTAATGGGCAACTGAATCATCAAGGGGCAAAGTCGCTGTCTTTGGACATGTTTTCGTCACAATTTGTATTAATTTAGGAGCCAGTTTATTCATAGTTTAAGTCATGAATTTATCAGATCGACAAAACACCTCTGGCCTCGCTGACCAGCAAAAGATGAACCCACAAAGTTGAATCCCTGGTTCCCGTATTGGTTTTTATGTCGACATGTATGGTGTCAGTCCGTCGTTTATCAGGTGAATTCGGTTTTGAGACAAGGTCATTCTGATAAACAACTTCTGCTTCTAACGGAAGAAGTGGCATTATATCTGGTCTCCTCCAGTTGTACACGCTATATCAGGTTAGTCCAACAGAATTTTTTTAGTTGATAAAATTTCAATGGAGAACAAAGGTAGACACACTGTTTACGAGAACTTTACACATCCACTGAGGCTACGGGTGAGAACCAGGGATTGAACAGGGCATCTGTAACGACAGAAATTCCACGAATCATAAAGCGTCAAACTCATACATATTTATCAATGACGTTTCGGAGTGGCGTAGGATAAGTCCTATTCGCTCAGCTTTGTTATGTATATGAACATACCACACGAAGGTTACTCTCACGCCTAGCTGTAAGTAGTTCCGGTTACAGTCACGGTGAAAATGTAATTCGTATTTTGGCATGTTAAAATATGGGTTCATATCAGTACCCTCTAAACGATAGAAGAATGGTAATACAGGCATGGTATGTATGATAAAAGGCACAAAAAAGGAAATTTACTTTATCCTCTCTCTCTCTCTCTCTCTCTCTCTCTCTCTCTCTCTCTCTCTCTCTCTCTCTCTGAAATGGCCGTGCGGGGCAGGTGAATCGTATTTTAATTACATCTCTGTTTCCAAACTAACAAAAAGGGATATTCTATACTTTAATTTGAGTAACACTTCTCTCTTCTCAATATCAATAAACACAAACCTTCGTTTTCAACCCATAATATCGCAGGTAATTTCCGTGTTCCGAGACGGTTTAACAGTTTCCAATCATTTTGATCCGAGACGTCAAATTTTGTCACTACCTGTCCCACTGGCACAAAAGGACCACATAGAACGTTTTTTAGTACATTTCTCAAAAAATTAGCATCACTAGCATTTCATGTTGACACGGTCATATTCGGTCAACGGTTTCTAAGTGACTTTCATTTCACCTATGTTAAAAATTACTGTTCAGAGAAATATTGTTAAGATTTTTCGATAACCTGTTATAATTTAGGGACCGTTCAGTTTTTACGGCCGGGGGGACCGGCAAAATCCAGGGGGTCATGATAATTTGGAATCCGCGAAGGGGGGGTCATCACTTTTTCACTGGTAGGAAAGGGGGGGTCACCACATTTTCAAAAACATAATACCAACAATAAAGTTCACTTTATGCCATGGCCATGATCGATCCTCTTTACCGGCGGACCGCCTTCGGCGGCCCACTACAATAAATATACTTTATGTATTACCCATGACCCTCTTAACGGGCAGACGCCTTTTGCAGCCCACTCCAATTAGGTTTACTTCATGCAATGGCCATGATCGACCCTCTTTACCGGCGGGCCGCCTACGGCGGCCCACTACAATAAATTGACTTTATTGTAATACCCCATGACCATCTTAACGACCAGACGCCTTCAGCGGCCCTGTTCAGTAAAGTTTACTTCGTGCAATGGCCACGATCGACCCTCTTTTTACCAGCGGGCCACCTTTGGTGGCCCACTAGAATAAAGTTGACTTTACGTAATGGCCCATGACCCTCTTAACCGGAGGGCTGCCTTTGGCGAACCACTCCAATAAAGTTTACTTTATACAATGTCCATGGACATAAGTTGTCTATGGAAATGAAGTTAAAATTGCCTTACAGTCGTCCTAAGTAACAGACGTACTGCATGGATGTGGCTGAGAAGTTTGTGCACTGGCATCTCTGCTACACGAATAAAGTGCGCCGCGTACCGTAGTTCAAATCCAACCGTGCGGGTAAATTTGATTTATGGGTTTAGGTTATTTTTCATCGGGGGGGGGGGGGGGTCATCAATTTTTTCGTCTGACAAAGGGGGTCATCATTTTTTCGCGAAAAATGCAGGGGGGGGTCTATATTTTTTTGAACACCGGCGACAAGATTTTGCCCCCCCCCCCCGGCCGTCAAAACTGAACGGTCCCTTATATTGTTATTTTGCATTACTGCCAGTGTATCGCGTTGAATGAAAAGAATACATGCATTGCTCTAACGTTTACGACATATTATATTTCATATATGTAAATCATTTCTATACTACCAAGGTGACTGGTTTTACTCATTACTTCGATATTTACCTTAAGATATCGCCTGTCCTTACTGCTCCCAATAGCGTCCCGAAGTCCAACCAGTAGGTAACGTTCATATCTTCATAAATAGTTATTATATTGCGAACCATGTAGCGTAAGTCATCAAGTTGTTCAGCGGATAAATAACAAGGCTTGTTGTAGGCGCCACTCGCACGAGGAAGGATCACGAAGTGCAGAACTGCGAACGTGGTAAATATAAAGCCTACCAAAACTGAGAGAATTCCCTTTCTGTAACTTCTGCATGGCTGAAATAACGCTCGTTTCCTCATGGTCTAGATTCGAGATAAATAAACAGTCCACACAAGCTGTGGGTTGGTAGTGTAGATCGATGACGTAATTGGCATATATTGGCATTGACGTATATACTGGCACGTGATCCACGAACGGAGGTCGAAGTGACTCCGAAAGAGGATTTCCGTTGGAGGAGTGGTTCTACGTGCGTTGAAGATATCGGTGATTGTGTTGTCTTCTCTGACATTGATCCAAGGTTACTGCCGTGATTATTCTGCCACCTGTGGTGATTGAGGACTTGGAAAACCCGAGAATCTGGTCACCGTGTGAGACTGCTGAGAGACAGAGAGATATGAAAGAGAAAAGATTGGCATGGATTTGACGATCCTATAAAGTGCATGATCTGATGGCAATGTAGTTTGACTGGCCCAAAATGTTTTCTCGCAGCGGTGTTTCATAGCGGGTGGTAATGTAATGCACGATTCACGATAACTAAAAAGTAACGAAACCATGTATAATAACGAAAAGGGTGGGGCCTGAAATTCTCTGGATGCAGCCAGTGGTAGACTGGTGTGCCACACAATCTCCGTGGTGTAGGAAGATGAATTTTGCCTGTGTTGCATCCGGTTCCGTGACCGTGTCTACACGCTTCGGCCGAACGTCATGGCGATGATGATGATGATGATGATGATGATGATGATGATGATGATGATGATGGTGATGATGATGATGATGATGATGATGATGATGATGATGATGATGATGGTAGTTTTGTGGATACGGAAGCCATAACGGTTGCAATGCCGCGACTTTGAATCACTAGCACTATACATTTGTCCCTGTGAAGTATATGGCCCTCTCCGTGAATAAATTGAAACGAAATTTAACAGCTAAATACGACAAGTGGTTGCGATATACTGGTTGTGTGAACAGAGAACTGATGGTCAGGACCCCATATTCTTGGCACCACTATGGTCTCAATCGATCGTAAATGCGCGGGATTTCCCGTCGAAAGACGCTAATACCAGCAAGACATTTTAGAAATACGACAAGGATAAGGACCGTCATAATTTTTTTTTCAAATAAATATATATTTGATTCAATAATAAAATACAATGTTTGCAACATTAAATACAACACAATTATTTATGACCCCACTGCTATAAGCAATATCCTCAGCTGTTATAGCTTACTCAACTATTTACCGAATCTTTTGGTTGCCATAGTATTCTCACAAATATACAAAGTTGCCTTTATCTTCGGAGGAAAAAGGAACGGGGACGAAGATAAGTATTTTGAGCTCGCTGTCTCACGACACTCTAGTACATTGACCCTTGACTCGCTGTTAGGGGATCCGTTTGATGAATAATACCAAAAGGGCGTTGGTACAATTCTTCAGGTGGGCTTCGTTCTGGGGTTTGGGAGGCGTGAATATGCCCCACGGGGACAGATATTCAGACTTAAATTTTTCTCGATTCTTTCCTGATTTACCACTTGTGGGAGCTCATTTTACAGCTCTTTGAATACTAAAAATCTAAACCGTCTCATTTTTTTCGACAAATCGAAAATTTTATTTTTCCATGTAGAGTTAACACAGAGCTGGCGGCCATTTTGAATTACAAAGATCGGTAAATATTAGGTAATTTGCATCTCTAGTAATAAACTTTACACGATGACCCCGATTTTCACTCTTGGTTTTGAAAGAGAATAGTCGAAAGTTTGCTTTGAGAAAGCTCGAGCAAAAGTTTAGGTCTTTCATTTTCGAGGCTTGAACTATTCTGAACACGCGCATGACAGACGAAACCCATTGTTGATGCAAACTGTTTGTGGCAATCGTCTAGATTGTGATACTAAATCACCGTTCAGATTTTTTCTTGAAGTGTTGGTTGTTCAAACGTCTCTCAAGAAATTAAAACTTCCAACCTCCTATTTCGGCATTTATCTTGTTTAAGGAAGTTCTAATCACGATTTCATCGTAGGATTTTAACTTTTGTCCTACAACATGATTGGAACTAATTTGGGATAGTGGGATGGTGAAGACATGTCGGTGTGATCTGCAAATATGAGTTCATCTGCTTTTCTCTTTAAGTTATACACTTGTTTTTAGGAGTAGTTTGTAATATTGTAACATTCAGCTATAGGCCCGGGCATCTAACTCTTTTGAGAAATTTGTAAAATACTATGATCCTATTATCCCAAATTAGTTCCAATTATATTCAAGGCAGGTCATAGCCTATACGCATACAATAGACCTGAACCCAGATAGTGACCTTAATCATCGATCTTCAATCATTAGCTCCTATGAGTAACACGCATGTACTGTAGCATGGGGGCTAATAGAACAATGTAGCTATGACATGTAGTACAATATTATGTAATATCAAGTATTTCCGTAAACCCAATATACATGTACTGTGTTAGATTCAAGCGATGGTAAATTACTAATCTGTGGACGCTGTCACCAGATTATCACCGGATTAAATTTGACAAAGTCAACAACGAACGCACCAGCAAGAAATCTACTTTACAATAAACATTTCCTAATTTTTCAAACGCCAACAGTGCGTTCTTTGTTGACTTTGTCAAATTTAATCCGGTGATAATCTGGTGACAGCGCCCACAGATTAGTAATTTACCCTGCTTACTTTGGCCTATTAGGCACTCAAACTCATCAGATAATAGATACAGCATGTTGATAAAACATTAACGCAAAATTGTCAAGGGCAGTGCTAAGACCTAAACACCAAAGGTTGGTAGAATATATCTTTATTAGCAATACAACGAAACACCTACCCACCCTGGGGACGGACACGTAGGCGTCCCTCAATGATTCAAGGACCCTACACTCATGTACTTTCCTCTTCTTTTTTCGAAAATAGCGAGTAACTTTATTTATAGTTATCACAGCCAGCAACGAAGTACATATAAAACGGTTCGCGATAGAACTAGCTTATTAAAAAACAGGCGGCAGTCAACCACAGATGCTGATCATGCTGATCTTGCATCGAACCATTGACAATACAGACGGCACGTAAACACTGCAAGGGATCTCGGAAGTTACGTTTACATCATGATTTGCGTCTGCAAAGACTTGATATGACAAGCGCCACGGCACAAATTACAGGTCGAATTTTCAGGCGCACGAAAACCGAGTTTAATTACCTTTATGCATTACAAGACAGCGGAGTGACGATTTCGTCGGAAATTCTCACCATAATTTCGAACGATTCGTTTCAAGTTGTGAATTAGTTTCAACGGAGCCTACGAGGACAGCCTCCTTGGCATACACAAATGGCAGCGTACCCGTAGAGGAGATGCTAGAGGCAAAGCATATGTAGTGAAGAATAACATGGATTATGAACAAACAACTTTTGTCAACTGGAGGCACATCGTACTTGTGTAGAGTCAGGGCATGGACGTACCACGTCCATGGTCAGGGTTATTATAATAGACGTGTCCGCCTCGAAAGAGATACTTAGTCCATTGTTCCTTACCTGACCAGTTTACTGAAGTCAGTTAGAAAACATTGAATCAATGACTTGTGTGCGCGGAGCTAGGTTATTTTCTGTTATTTTCAGTTGTATCTTAACATCATAAATAAATGACCTATGGCCGATTTACGGTAGAATTCAAACGATTCACGTAGCCTTACCTTTGTGTTCCCGGCCACTACTCACGACCCGTAACTGCTAGAGGTACTGTCAGCTATTCATACCATTTCACTCTGTGGTCTTTATCGATTTTCCAATTCTTTAAGCATTTAGACAAAGACTCTTGCAATTCATTGGTTGCAAAAAAAATCAAGTGTACCCATTTTATGGGCGTAGAAATAATGATGCCATTGTCGACGTCATTTGCATAGATCGGAGAGTATGTATAATGCACAATGCGGGGCAGATGAATATTCCACATTGATAAAGAAGGTCAACCTCACCTCGTCGGACACAATGACGGAATTACGTAATACAAATACAACACTTTCACAACAAATTCAGGAATGCACAGATGTTATGAAAGAAAGAGTCGTAGAATTGATGACGGAAGTGACCGACGTGAAAGAACAACTGAATATGGATAGTAAGAAAATTGCAGAATTAGCTGCTGAAAACACGATGTTGCAGAATAGATTAGACAGGTTAGAAAAAGACCAAGACAATAACAAATCACAAATGTTACGGGAGAATCTCATTATCCGAGGTGTTTACCAAGAAACAGACGAATCGTGGGAATCAAGTGAAACTAAAGTGCGAAATACAATAACTGATAAGTTGGGACTCAATGGGAAGAGATTCAGTTCGAAAGAGTACATAGGCTATCTGCTTCTCGACAAAGACCTCAACCAATCGTAGCGAGATTTAGCTTCTACAAACAGCGAGATGCCGTGTACCGGAAAGCTAAGGAGTTGAGAGACCAGATTCAACCGTACAAGTTTAGCTAAGATTTTACGTCACGGATGCGCGAAGCAAGATGGAAACTGGGGCCTTACCTTGTTGAAGCAAGAAAACAAAACAAAACTGCATATATTTCTTTTGATAAACTCAAAGTGGACGGCAAAACATACATTTATGATAACATAATTCAGAAAGTTGTAGAACTTCCTAGTAGATATGATTGACGGGATGGCCAAAGGCCCTCTGATCACAATGTTTCCCATGAAAGTGATGACAATTTCTCACAATGCTTTAAGAAGAAAATCAAGTTTATATGTTGGAATGTACAAGGTTTATATAAGAAAATTTCTGACGACTGTTTTATCTCGTACCTAAATAATTTTGACCTTGTATGTCTTGTTGAAACCTGGTTAAACTAAGGCACAGATATGTCAATTACTGGGTTCAAAAGTATTCATGCTGTTCGTAAACGTAAGAGCAATATTGGCCATAACTCTGGTGGAATTTCATTTTTTGTCAAATCAACATTACCATATGAGTGTTATAGACTAGAAAGTGTATCTGAAAATATTCTTCGGGTACATCTCAAGAGTAAAGATGCATTCTCTGACAGTTTTGTTATTGCCGTGGTTTGCAAATCACCTACTGGGTCATCTGTGCACTCAAACGAATTAATTTTTGATACGTTAGAAACAGAATTAGCGAATTATATAGCGCGTTTTGTGGATGGTAAATTTATGATCTGTGGCGACTTAAATGTGCGTAGAGGGGTTGAACCTGACTTTATAAATAATGACGGTATAGATCATATTCCTGTTGGTGATTATTACCACTGTGATACCGACATGCCGATTCGATCAAGCTTTGATAAGGTTGTAAATCAATACGGTAAGCTTTTACTTGATTTTTGCATTTCTACTGGTTTCAGAATTGTAAACGGAAGAATGGGTCAGCCCAGTAACTTTTACACGTGCATAACCCAAAATGGGTGTAGTATTGTGGATTATTTACTTATCCCTGAAAATGAATTTGTGCATGTTGATTTTATGGTTGACAGTCGCACTGAATCAGATCATATGCCCATTGTATTCACTGTAACTTGTAGCAATGAGACAAATGACGACAATACTAAATGTACTCCTGGAATACTGAAATGTAAATGAAATAAGTGGATTCTACTGGGATAATAGTAAGTCAGATTTACATCTTACCCGGTGGAATTCTGACCCAGTTAAATAACTTACCGATACGTTTTACAATCATTTTAGACAGAAAGATAACGATGTAGCTATTTCTTGCTTGAGTGACATTTTAAACATTGTTTCTTGTAATTTCCCAAAAGTGAAGGAGAAAAAGAAGGTGAGACGGGAGAGAAGTTGGTTTGATCAGGATCGTATTAGATCTAAACGGGAAGTCCAGCGTTCATTAAACAATTTTAGAAATGCCGGTACACAGGAAAACTTAAATGAGTACCAGAAGCTGAAAAAAATCTACCTCAAGCTTATCAGTGTTAAAAAATCTTTAATCAGCGTAAAATTGACTCTTTCCTAGCTGACGCTGAAGCCAAAGACTCCCGTTCTTTCTGGAATCGCTTTAAAGACTTTTCACCAGGGCCTTCTGCAAATATTCATCGTGACGCCTGGTCTGATTATTTTGCAGATCTGTTTAATCCTGTTTTTACTGATGATAGCGATTTTGCTGATTTCCATGATGCTGTCGTGGTCTCAGCGCAAGTTTCTTCTTGCTATGGTTTATTTTATTCTAATACGTTTGACTATGATATGTATTGCCAATAAAGATTTATACTGCCAACCTTTTCACAGTTAATATCTATATTTTCTCCCCGCCCCGCCCCTATGCTCAAAATGTCATCACTTTCAGCGGGCGGGGAGAAAATTTTGACAGTGGGCACCAGAAAATACGTAGAGGGAGGGGAAAGCGGCGTGGTTGATAGAACTTGAGGAGAAAAAGCGCATAACCTAGAGGGGAGCAATGTTCCAATGTATACTGCTAACTGCTCGCACGGTTTGCGTTGATCTGGGTTGCCTAGTTGGCATCTAGTTGGCAATGGGGAGTTTCAGTAGTGGGGAGAGGGCAGCGGGGAGCTTGAATTGTTGTGGGGAGTGGGGAGCGGGCAGACTTTGGGCATAAAAATTCAGCGGGAGGGCACATTTTCTGTGTATGCCAGTGGGAGGGCAGTTACGAACAGCTCCCATCCAAATCTTAGGTCAGGGTCATAAATAAGAAAAATCGGTATATTAGCCTTCAAAACATGTTTAGTGATGATTTTGCGAAATTCATAAAACTTACCAGTTGGCGGCACCTGCTGCATGATTTTGTAGTTATGTAAGTTTAGAGTGGTATATAACTTGGTAGCGAATGTACACTGACGACTTTGAACTTTAGAAGTGGAGTGTCACGTGGACTGAAAGACCCGTCGCTCGAGGGGAGCGTAGAGAGCGTCCTCGAGCGACAGATCTTTCAGTCTCAGTGTCACGTTGCCACCTTGAATAAAAATTCAGTCAATATCTTGGTGTGTTGACTTCAGTTACTGAAGTATTACGATCCAGTCTGGTACCGCGTATTCCCCTGACTAAGAGTGCAACGGTGCAGTTGCAGTCTGACGTCCATAGACAGTCTTGCGCCCCTGTTCACCAAAGGCTACTCTACATATTAGTATAGTAACCGTGGCTCACCTTTTTACGACCGTGACCGAATATTAGTATAGTAACCGTGGCTCACCTTTTTACGACCGTGACCGAATATTAGTATAGTAACCGTGCCTCACCTTTTTACGACCGCGACCAAGGAGGTAAAGTGTCATTACTACCTCCATTCTCCAACGTGACAGATCTTTCGATACAAGACTCTTCATCGATATTGCTTCTACTCTGACCACACAAATCATTTTAATAATGCATCCGCAGTGTTTCCTATGCGTTTTAAATTATCCAGGCAAAAATGTGAAAATGTGAAGGGAGATCAACATTTACTCGCTGATCAGAGCTTCAATCAGCAAAACCCACGACTCACTGTAATGGCCTCATGGAAACACTAAAACAAATATTCGTATTTGAGATTTATTTGTCCTGCACAAAGAATGTCTTTCCATTCTCACTGCTATTCTCAATGCCATTCGCACTGCTGTCAACACACTGCCATGCATGGCTGTGAGTAATTTTCTGAATTTTCATCTATTTCGGCTGCCGTCGCAATAAGAAGTTAAGTAGACAGAAAATATCCGTCACGTTCGACTGAAGCAGTTAGAATAGAGAGGTATATAACGAGCTGTACATATTTGCGTGTAATTCTTATTTTCGCACCGCGGGTCAGTGTGCTACCGCCTCGAGTAGGCCTATAGAGTAACTTCATGCACGGTTACTCTACTAGAGTAACCGTGCTTCATGTGTTCTAACCAAAGCCAATAACTGACCAAGGCGAAATTCAACTTGAAGATGCATCGAGAGACTATTGTCCTAAATATACATACCCCAACGCCAGAGGTTTTCTTTTTATATTTTCTGCGCCGTTTCCCAAGTTTTCGTCTCCATCAGAATATATCCCAAGCATTTACCAGCGGACAAATTCATCGAGAGTGTTTGTATGTCATCGTTACGCATGTGTCAACAATGATTACGCAATTTGCACCGCCGACCTGCTCGTGTTACACCGCGGGGGCTGGTGAACATTACATTGACTTATAATAATGGTAGCTAATTATATTATATATCAAACATTTTTATGGCAGACTTTGAAAGTGTTAAATCGTGCCTATTATAGCTACCATCCATGTGTAATATTTATAAAAACGGTCCATAAATATCTGTTAATTACTCTTCCTAATTACATAGGCTGAGTCGGGACGATAATCCATGTTTCAAGAAATCACCTATACGCGGAGGACAATATGCTGCCTATGCTGGAAATCACTTATGGAGGTCTACCCAGGTGCCGCCGACTAGTAAATATCATTAATTTCACAAAATCGTCACAAAGCATGATTTGGAGGTTGATATATCGATTTTACTTATTTTTGACCTTGACCTAACATTTGGAGGGGAAAGTAGAGCAGTTCGTAACAGCCCTCCCACTTGCAAAAGTGGAAATAATGCCCTCCCAATGAATTATGATGCCAACTGCCCTACAGTATCTATAGCCTGCAGCTGCCAACTCCCCACAATAATTCAGGCTTTCCACTGCCCTCTCCCCACTAGTGAATTTCCCCATTGCCAACTAGGTGCCCACTATAGGCAACCCAGATTGATCAAAGCAAAACCGTGCAAGCAGTATACCTTGGAACATTGCTCACCTCTAAGTTGGAGCCGATCTCCCCTCAAAGTTGGAGTTTGATCTCCCCGATCGAAGTTCTATCAACCACGGCATTCCCCTCCCTCTACGTATTTTCCGGTACCCAGTGTCAAAAATTTTCTCCCCGCCAACTGAAAAAAATGAAATTTCTTCCCCGCCCACTGATTAGTTTTTAAATTTGCCTGCCCGCTGAAACACTGCGCACGAACAGCTTAGTTGGCGGCGCCTGTATACTATACACAGAGATAGTAGGGTAGCAATAATGGCAGTGCATTGGCACTGTTCAAGGTTGTTATAGAAACGTTAACCATATAATAGTTATCACATATAATAAATCAATCTATTGCTCGCAAGTCCCTGTGGTTACGCCAGAGCATTGGAATCTGTTAATTTGTTTTCACTGCACTATGACAGGTAAAATACATCTTTCCGTAAATTAGGTTGAAACGCACACTTTCGACTGGCAAGGTATATCCATGTTAGTGTCGCCACAGATTAGAGTATCTGCCAGGTGTAGTACATAGCTTGTATTTCAATATGGTGCACTCATACAACAGGTGGATAAGGCGTTTGTAGTGTAATTAAAATAGACAATAGTTATGATATTGTTAATATTGAACATCAATATTATTTTCATTGATAAAACAGTTTGGCATTTGATCAGGGTAAACTCCCTTTCCGTTCTGCAATATTTACAAAGCCACTAAAGGGGTTCAACAGGGTTGAGTTTCCTATCCGTTCTGCAGTACATTAAATTGTCTGAACGCCTATATCACTTGACACAGTCGTTCACAGCTTGGTATATTTTAATTATGTACCCTCTCGTCCAAAATGGACAAAAGCAAACTTTGCACGACATAATACACGAGGTAAAACCGAATACACAGTTTGCTTGACAATATCTTGGGCCACAATACTGAATAATATGATACGTTATCAGTAATCTGTAGGTATGACGTCACAAGATTCACCAGAATTGCCTAATATAATATATGGCTGTGTCAAGTGTTATCCTTTAGCATTCAATAACTTAATCGTCCGCCCGCGTGGGTCGTATAGCTCCACTACAGTCTTCAACCAACTGACTGACTGATTGACTGATTTTGATGATATCACGTGAAATGGAAACCGCTTTTATGAGCAATGTTTGAGAAGTGCGTATTTATTGATCGTCCATTTTAGAAAGAGACCAGCATTCCCATCTTTGATTCGTAATGATGAATTCAAAACATCACTGCAGCGACAAGCTAGCGGTGAAAGATTCTGATTTCAAATCGCTTTCATAGCCCTGTAAATGCGAATAGCCTTCCTAGCTACGGCTATACAATGAAAATGGTGTGAGAAAAATGTCTGTTTAAAGGCTGTCGTCGAGCATGTATCAATATCCAAACTGTGTGATATTGTCAGAATACCTATATTTACTCATATGAAACAATGGGGTAAACACAAGCAAAATAGTCTATAAGTTTGAAAAGCCAATGGAAGTTATGTTAACTATTATGGAAATCTAATTTAGTCATGGACGCGAAAAATGAATAATTTTAAGGCCTTTTTTATCGTTCGATTGTTTTGTTCGCTTAGTAAAGGCACATGAGCTGCAACTTTTATCATTATTTCATGATTTTATATTTATATTAAAATCAGTTCATAGAGATGTTTCTACTCAGAGATGTTTACTCAAGTACAATTATCCACTGAGTGGGACTGCATTGGGAGGTTTCAGTAAGACAAATAATAAACGGATGCCGCACACGAATATGGCCGCCTCCATACAACTACATGATAAAAAGTGTAAACGGTGTATGTACACATTTGATTTGATTTGATTTTTGATTTTGATTTGATTTATTCAGCACTAAAAAATAGCATACAATACAAACAAGGAAAAAGACAAAGACAAAAGTGCTGGGATAACACAGAAAAGTTAAAAACTTATTACCACTGTGGTCCCACGAAAAATAAAATCACAAGCAAATCGGCAAGACAACAATTAATAAAAAACAAAATCATTTTGCTCACGTTGATTCATTGCTTCATAAAAATACTTCTTTAACTTTCTTTTAAACAGAGAATTTGAAGTAATACTCTGTACATTTCTTGGAACTTTATTCCATTCAACAGTAGCTGTATATATAAAACTATTCTGATAAAACCGAGCCCCACCTTGAATAAAAATAGAATAGGGTCCGGATCTCGACATAACTGTTAAAAACAAAATTATCAGACAAATATTTCGGTGCTAATCCTTATGTAACTCTATGAACATTATTGAGTTTTATATATGCGACTCTGTGGCTAACAGGTAGCCATCCCATTTGTTTGAAGTGAACCGATTCAAGGTGTGCTCTTGCTGACATACCAAGGACAAACCGTATAACATTATTTTGGGAAGTTTGAAGTTTTTGTTTGCTTTTTAGAGTCAAGGCACTATACCAGTAAGAGCTTGCATAATCAAAATGGCATTGTATCAAACAGTTAGCCAACAGTTTTCTCGTATGAAAATCTAAAACTTCTTTTTACGATATAAATATTTGAGAGAGAGCATGTTTTTTAATAACCTTAGATGCTACTGTTTCACCAGACAATGATTGATCCAAGTCAGTACCAAGATATTGCACACACTGTTTTGCAGCGATGTTGACATCCCCACACAAAACCTGCATTTCCGAACACTGTTTTAATTTTCGACTTGAACCAAACAAAATAGATTCTGTTTTACCGACATGAAGAGCCAATTTATTATCAATTAGCCATTCATTGAGATAACCCAATTCCTTACTAAGTTTTGTTTGAATATGTTCAACATCTCTGCCAGACACAAGAAGAGCTGAATCATCAGCATATAAGAGCAGTTGGCATGACACTGCTGATTGCATATCGTTTACATATATTGAAAAAAGTAAAGGCCCCTGTATAGAGCCTTGCGGTACTCCACAATCAACTGAGTTATTATTAGAAAGAGTTCTACCAGACAGATATGACTTGAACCACCGTACTGACTCTTTATTCATGCTACATGCATCAAGCTTTTCCAACAGTATTGCATGGTCAACCGTATCAAAGGCTTCCTGAAAATCTATCAAAACCATGCCTGTTAGCTCCCCTTTATTCATTTGAATCTTAAGAAATACAACATTGTGCAAAACACTTAAAGGAAGAGAAAGGATTCACTCCACTTTGACAAAAAATTCCCCGTTTTTCACATAACATGGCAAGATTTTGAAAATGGCGGGAAATTTAAAATAAACAAAAATCTGTTCAATTTCTTGCCTATTCTGCCACAAGCAAACGTTGTTGAGACATAGTTAAAGTCTATAAACATTGCAATGAATATCTGAGTAACTTGGAGGTACCCTGAGGTTGGACAAATTTCGTAGAGTTGCAGCTCATGGGCCTTTTATGATCGGTCGGGATTTATTGGTTTATTTTTCGTCAGTCGATATAAAGATTGTCTCCTGATAGTTATCTAGGAATATTGACAATACCGAGTAAGAAAATAAAGTATCTTGCAAAACTAAAAGATCACCCCGACTGTGAAAACGAGGAATCAAAATTCCAGAGAACAATCATCATATCATCGCCCAGCCAATAGCAGTTGACCAAAAGTGTACAGCTATCAACAAGATATTTCTCGATAACAAACGACGAAATACGGTCACTCTGCTATCACGAGTCAGCTCAATGCAGGACAACTAAGTTTCGATTTACTCCATCAAAGTTTCAGGATGGTAATTATTTATTTCGGCTTTGACAGGAGAGAGCATTTCTATTTCCCGATGACTGCTCTTCTTTCCTGTTTATCGACTTGCACTTTGCCAGGGTACATTTTATATATGGATTTATGCCACGAATTATACGGTCAAAACAACCACCGTGGTCTAGACCCGTGGCGATAGTTACAGCCATCGTGTCTCAGTAAAATGTATAAGTTCGTCAGAAAACACTAAATCTTGTAGCTTCAAAATAAATTGTATATTTTCTCTTTTCAAAACTGTGTGGGCGCTCTTCCTTCAAATATTCTTCAACCCATCATATGCTCATCTTCATTCAAAATGCACATGCGATACAGGATACCATTAAAGCTGTAATGTTCTAATGAAGTAACGGAACCCAACACTTCCATTTATACGGAACAGTTATCGAAAAGGCCCTGTAATACGTGAAGGGATAATGATGCTTCAGTAAACTGTCATGGTTACTCGGGATTCTGGCTTTCATCCCGAGAAAATCTATCTCCTTCGTCGGTAAAATCCAAGAGCTTGGGAAGTTCAATGTCTTCTCGTATGCCTTATCTATAAATGATTGTTCTTTTAATATTCGTTCTGAGAACTTCCTCCGCAACATTTTTTCTGATTTTCCGTTGACTTCACCGTCATACTGTTCCCAGCGATGGAGATCGACCGTGAGGTTTTTGTACCATGCGATGACACGGTTAGATTCGATTCCCTTTTCCGACAGACGTTTCATGAATTCTCCGAGGTTGTAGGTGCCCCCTTCGGGTGCAGTTCGGCCGATGTCGGCATCTCCATCATGTCTGTAGAGAGTAAAATGACATTTTCGTAAGAAAGGTCGCAATAAATGTATTTACATTGTTGAATTCGTCTTCGCGGTAGTGTGATTTGACCTAACCTCCGTTAACACCGTTTATGTCCCTTGAATGTGGAGCGTTGCACTGATAAAATAAAATTAATCTCTATTTCTTTTTCCGTGATGAAAGCAAGTTAGTAGGAAAGAGTTCAATGATGTATTAAGCTTAAGGTTGCTATTTTAGATATAAAGCTGGTAAATTAAAGATTAAAGGATAGCTCATGGTATACTGAAGCACAATAGAAGTCTCGTTAAGAGGCCAGTGGCTGTAACTTTCTATGACTTCTTGTTTTTTCTTCCTATTTTGTTTTCAAGGTCAACAGCAGTGTCTTGTTCTACTCCCAAAACTCTGTTGGCATACACAGTATTCAGTTTGTCAACTCAGCCTGTACATGTTCAGACTGCATTGTTATTATTGACACAGACAAAGACACCTGTGAAGCTCGTTTTAATATGAAAAGGCCATAGTTTATAGGGACGACGATGACATCAAACGGCGTGCCGCGTTTCTAATCTGTGTTTCTCTTTGTCTGTGTTGTTGAATAAGTCTGGTCTGGACTCAAATTGGACTGTATAAAAATAACGTTGCATTTTATACGTGGAGAGGCTGTGTTGAAGAGTTGAGTAGTAGGTGTTTTTTAAATAATAACGGGAATTGAGCAAGACACAGTCCCTCTATCTACAGAGGGACTGTGAACAAGAACTTAAAATTGAAGTTCCCAATACTCGATCAGAAGAAAGTCCCCAATTATATGATTACTCTGATATCAAGTGGGATGTCAATCGACGCTTATTAGTATTCATGATATTCTTGTGTAGAAAATGCCGACTTCTTAAACAATAGTCATTAAGTCACACTGTCAGTATTTGTGGAGCCAGAAGTCGATCTTTTATGTATAAAGCTATTGTTTCATTCAAAGGTTAGTTATAAGTCCAATCTCTATATACACGGATAATTATAACCTAGCTAGAGAGTCTGACCAATAGAGCGGTCGACTAAGAGACCCTCTAGCTAGTTTAGAATATCCACGGCGTGAGTGGTGAACGGTAACGGGAGAACTTATCTCTCTCGATTGTACTGTTTATAGAGATTTATAAAAATGACGGTGACTGAGTTGGGTTTCCAGCAACTTCCTTGATTCAAGGCTGCGCTCAAAATTGTGAAAAATGGGTGGATATAGAATGTGACCTGTCTATGGCGCGTAATGCATGCCAAAATTAACATCCATTTTCTTACACCACTGACCTAATTTTTCCACTAGTCATCCACATTCGGCTTGGCGATTTCTCAACCCACTCACTGAATTATTCAAGTGGTTAGCGATTTCTGAACCCACTTACTGCATCCTTTACGTGGTCAGCGATTTCTGAACCCACTCACTGAATCCTTCATGTGGTCAGCGATTTCTGAACCCACTCACTGAATCCTTCAACTAGTTAACGATTTCTGAACACACTGACTGACATTCAAGTGGTTAGCGATTTCTGAACCCACTGACCGAATCCTTCAAGTGGTCAGCGATTGCTGAACCAACTCACCAAATCCTTTAACTACGATACTCGCCTTCATTCCGCTAGGCACCCCAGCTATGGAGTGTAATTCATGCCAAAATTAGCACCCCACTTTTCGATACCACTCATTCACTTTTCGATACCACTCATTCAGAATTTGACACTACTCAACCAGTTTTCGAAACTAACCCTTCACTTTTCGACACTCGCAAAACCATTTCACCGCTACCAACTCAGTTTTCAATACCACAGATTTAGAAACCCGCAAAACCATTTCCCAACTATCAACTTAGTTTTCAATACCATTTACTCAGATTTCAACACTCGCAAAACGATTTCGCCGCTACCAACTTAGTTTTCGATATCAGACACCCTAGTTCACTAAAGAGTTTAACGGCTATGAATGAGACGTCCATGAAAGAATTTGAGAGGTGCATGACAAAATTCGCTAGCAAATTCTTAGGTCTTAGGGCATATTTTGAGCGTTGCTAGTGCTCGTTATGTTAACAGTAAATGTTGTACTAATCTGACAACGATTAGTTTGTTTTAGGCATTTAAATCGATTATCCGAACTTTTGATTTTGTGTCAATTTTTCATGGACTTTGTAATAAATTTCGGGTCTATATTGGTGCCTGCTTTCCGGTGTTTGAAAAGCATGTTGTGAAAGGCTGTTTCGAGAAATAAATCTTATTTCTCTGTGTTTAGCCATTCCCAGGTTTCCCAGGTTATTTGTTGTAAACGGCCTTTGAAATTGGTTTGGTCTGAGGAGAGTATTGGTTTATTTAATTCATGCCGCCAACTTCAATATTCAAATTCCTAATCAACCGACAGTAAACCGCCGAATATGTTCCAGTTATACCATATTATAGGCGGATAAACCTGGCAGCGAAAACAGCACGTCGACTTTCCGCTGCAGTACAATGGGAGATGGTGAAAAAGTACTTCAGCAATTTTGCCATGCAGTTCGCCATTGTACCACATTGGGGATCATTTAAGTACAAAGAATCATGGGAATGAAAGTAAACATGTCAATGGCCGACTTGCAGCGTGAAATGTGGAGAATTTACAGACCACAGTCACCTGTCTTCTATTCCGCTCTGCGCCCGTGCGCCCCATAGACGTGTGTACATGATCTTCTTCTCAGGCATATGTAGACACGTCTATGGGATGTGCATAGGCGCAGAACGGAATAGAAAGCAGGTGACTGTGGCCAGAAAGTACACTTTTGCCGGACTTTGGCATGTATCAGTCAAATATTGATGCCGTTACCAGAGGAAAGATTTGACCTTCGAAGATATTTTCAAACGTCGGATCTCTACTTTCTTTGAGGGCAGATGTTTTCTTGTGTTAGTTTTGGACTTCTTGACGATTTGCCGTGTCATACCTTTAAGTTCTTTACACTACCTCACACTTCGATCCAAGGCCTTCGATCCACTATCCAAGCAACACTGCGGGCACCTGTGCCCCCATAGAATGTATCGAACGGTAAACCCTTATAACCTCGGTGGTCATACATTTCGGGCAAATATAGGGTTACATTGACACAAATGTGTAAGATTAGACGGTATCAGGTGCCGCCAATTTTACAATCTCATCACAAAACATGATTCAAAGTCTGACACACTGCCCTTGACCTAAAATTTGGAGGGGAAAATAGAGCTGTTCGTAACTGCCCTCCCACTTGCAAAAGTGGAAAATGTGCCCTCCCACAGAAATTATGATGCGCACTGCCCTCTAGTATCTATGGTCTGCCAGCTCCCCACTCCCCACAACTATTCAAGCTCCTAATTGCCCTCATCGTTCGCTCGCACGGGTCCGTTACTTCCTACTGCTGTTTTCGGGAAGCATCCAGCTGCCTGGACAAGAGACCTTGGCAGGCGAAAATGCACTGCCCCCTCCCCACCACTGAAATTCCCCATCGCAAATTTGCGCAAGGAAGAAAATTATCATTTTAACCTTTGGACATTGCTTTCCTCTAAATTGGGCGCTTAATCTTCCTTGAAGATTTAGCAACCATGGCAATCCCCCCCCCCCAAACCTATTTTCCGGTACCCCTTGCCAGAAATTTTCTCCCCATCCACTGTAAAAACTGGAATTTCTTTCCACCCCACAATAAATACTGCTTTTTTCTCCCCGCCCGCTATTTAGTTTTTAAATTAGCTAGAACAGCTTCGATGGAGTCACCTGCGGCATATCAATACGCACACTAGACTGACCTTATCGTTCTATGGTCAATTCTTCAAACCCTAAAATATTGAAGATTTAGTTTTCGAACTGTTGACTAGCATGACACTACATTCATTATCAAAGCAATCCAACCTAGCTCCCACACTCTACCACATTTTGTTGCAATGCTAAACAATGCACTACAAATTGCTCCCAATTCGGGACTTCGCTGAGATGTAAATTTTGATTCGTGTGTACATCTCAGCTAAATCACATTTGTCTTTTGACATGAGCAATAAAATTGAGAACCATTCATAAAAGTTCAGACCCTGCAACGTTATCACATGTTGCCACAATAAAGTTTAAAGTGGTTGAAGACTCAGTTCCAGGAAGGATAAAAATTTTAATACTTGTGTACATCCTGTCATAAATTATATTACTGTACTTATGACATTGTGACCTATGACTAAATAGTTTGAAAAAAAAAACACGTAATTCCTAGTTATACCTACAGATCTGCTCACTAATGATAAGACAAAACGCAGACAAAAATTATTTAAATTTCCTTCTTGAGATGACGCAGCACTCAATTTCTCATCTTACCACCAATGTTCTACGCCATGCAAAGTAATATGATCAAATTTCCAACAGTCTGGTTCTGACCACGGTTTCTCCGGGATATAGAGTAACCGTGTTCTGACTTGATACCTTTTATCTTCATTTTAGAACTCATTACTTGTATACAGTAAATGCTAGAAATGTACTGGTTGATCGTGAACCAACGACCTAATCAGAATCAATCATACTGAATGCAATATGAGTGTAAAACTAGGACACTCATACTTGACCGATGTTAACTGACACCTATTTGCGTTTTGCTCTTTTTGAAAAAAACGAATCATGAGTAGATCTTACTTGCACGTAGATTATGATTAAATACCGAAAGGCTAAATAGGAACATTTTGAGGAATAGAAACCTTAAAATGCGTTGGAAAACATTTCCCCCTACTGCAGGGTGGACCAGTTGATAGTTTATGGCTTCGAGCATCAAGACAGACAAAATAGCTGGAACATACCACTTTGCAGAATGGTGAACTAATTTAGGTGACAATACAGCAAGTTGTATGATGAAAAATTCGATTAAGTTCACAGAAAACGTTTACAGCCCTCGTATACATGTGTATTGCATGTATGTGTCGTTTGTAACGTTATCACTTCGCAAACTACAAATGTGAATTGAGCTCACCATCGTTGGTGTGGTGGATGGTCTTTGACAGTATTTGAACCCAAACATAAATCATTTCATAATGCCAAGACTATCGACTTTATTGCTACTTTGAAACCAACCTTAAGATATCGCCTGTCCTTACTGCTCCCAATAGCGTCCCGAAGTCCAACCAGTAGGTAACGTTCATATCTTCATAAATAGTTATTATATTGCGAACCATGTAGCGTAAGTCATCAAGTTGTTCAGCGGATAAATAACAAGGCTTGTTGTAAGCGCCGCTGGCATGTGGAAGAATCACAACGTGCAGAACTGCAAGTGTAGTAAACATAAATCCAATCGATATCATGGCAAGTTTTCGCGGTAGATATTTGTGAGCAACGAAGCGTGGAAATTTCCTCATATTTATTTCAATTTCATAGCATCCACGTACTCCTGCGTAAAGTTGACAATTTCCTGGCGAACTCGTCCTCTAAGGGAGCAATTGATGTTTCTCTGATATTTGGGGCTTCTATTTTGTTGAAGTTGGAGTCGATAATGTTTTTACCTGTGAACAAGAAGAATAACATAATTTCCAATGTGTTGGTATATATGGCGGTATCAATAAGCGTTACAAGTGTATCTAAGTCACACTCACCTAGCATGCATCACCAACCAGTCAAAATTCAGATTTACAAAGCCTGGACGGCGGCAAGAAAATAGCACAACAGAAACAGCAAACTTTTCACAACATACACAACAAAGTTAAATCCATGAAGAAAAGGTGTGTATACCATTGGCTAAAAATACAACCGTGATGTCTAGTGTTTGGTAAGCGCATTTCCCCACATTCATTTGTATATACATACCACACTGCCAGATGACGAAATGACTCTATGCTTCTTAATACTATGGCATAGGCGCTTTTAGATGAAGTGGTTAATGATTAAACTTTATTTAAACTCCGTCCAATAATATAAACCTTTACAGAAATAAAAACGACGCAGCATTTCCGAATGCTAGTGGCGTAATTTATGACATCTCATAAAGCCCCACGGCTGGTTTATAACAGGAAGTTTGTTTTTCAGAGTGACGACTTCTCTAATGAATGGACGACACACAAACCTTTACAAACTCTATATTTTCAAGAACCCATTAATAGGTGGCTCACAGAATTGTCTCGTATCCAAAAGTGAAACTCAATACGTGTTTGTAGGCGGGATTTTGGAATTGATACACGTAAATTTATCAATGGACTGGACAGACATTACAGGGGTATGGTGTTTTTTTAGGTCACCATTTTCCGCGAAAGCATTTTTGAAGGGACTTGAAATTGTGCACGTACTCTATAAACGAGCGTCACAAATTTTTGCCAACCGATAACAAGGTAATATATATATATATATATATATATATATATATATATATATATATATATATATATATATATACACCACTCATTCAGATTTTGACACTACTCAAGAAGTTTTCGAAACTACCCATTCACTTTTCGATACCACTCATTCAGATTTTGACGCTACTCAACCAGTTTCCGAAACTACTCATTCACTTTTTGATACCACTCATTCACTTTTCGATGACACTATTTTTTTCGCCCGAGTGCTCATGGGTTGGATGAGATTAACAATGGCGGCGGATACGAACCCTTCCCTCGCATAGAGAGAGAAAAGTAGGCTTTGCGTAAGATTACAAGCGCGGCTGAGCACATCGTGTACCTAGGCGAGACGGGTGTGCTCGAAAACGAAGATCAATGCAAGTTTTGGATTCAAAATCGGCTGTTTTCGGCGGAGAAACTGCGCGCCGTATTTCCGAAGAGCTACAAGCGGTGGTGCCTATAGCAGTCTGCAGGTCTGTGGTGGGAGGCCGTTTAACGCCGGTGTATCGGAGATGAAAGTTTATTTTCGTGGACTTGTTGTGCGGATTCAGACTCTGAATGATAGCCAATCAGCTTTCAGTATTCATTAGCCAATCACGTGGAGTTTGTGATGTTGCGGTATCCCGCCAAAAATGGATACTTTTCTCACGTGCTAGATGTTACTGTTCAGTATTAGTTTAGTGTTGTGGAGTTCTAGTCAATAAAGCGGTTGAACGCTGATTCGGGTGTCGATCCAGTTATTTATACTGACCCAGAACCTTGCTCACATCCCCATCCCCTACATTTTTTGGTGCCGAGACCAGGATGGCAGACGCTCCAGAGCAACCCGCATCGACACCACTCACGAGACTGAAGGGAACGAGAAGAGGTCATCGGGCTTCGCTGACCAAACTCTTCAACAAAGCCGAAAATCTCATCGCCTCTTTCGACTCTGAAGCCAACAAGACGACTGCCCTGGACAATCTCATCACTCTGAGTGAGTTGATAAACTCTAAGTACGATATTCTTGCATCAGTAGATTTGAAAATAATCGAAAGTGTTGACGAGGGTGCACTCGAAGGAGTCATCGAGGAGGCTGACGACTATCTCCATAACGTGTTCGACAGGAAACGTAAGATCGGAAAGCTCATCATCAGCCAGATCTAACAACGGAGGAGCTTTACCCACTACTCAGTCTACTTCTGTGAAGACGACTAGTCTACCGAAGCTTCAACTACCCACCGTCTCCGGGGACATACTGAAATGGGTGAGTTTCTTTGACGCCTTCAAGTCTGATGTAAATGACGACAAAAATCTGGGAGATGTACAGAAATTCCAGTACTTACGCGCTCAGCTTCAAGGTGAGGCAGCTCGGACCATCGAAGGTCTATCTCTCACAAGTTCAAACTACGGACATGCACTTCAACTGTTGGATGAGCGGTATGGCCAGAAGCACAAAATCATAAGCGCCTATATGAAGCGTTGTGGGACATGCCTACTCCCACAGGAGAACTCAGTATTCTCAGAAATTTCTACGACACCCTTGAGAGCTACATTCGTGGCCTTCAATCTCTTGGGAAAAGTGAAGAATCGTATGGAGATTTACTTGTACCCATAGTCTTGGAAAAACTTCCTGTAAATACTCGCAAACAAATCGCACGGGAACACGGTAACAACGAATGGAACCTAGCCGATCTACGGAAAGCGATTTACAAGGAATCGACGCACTTCAGGCTGGTTACTCAATCGATGAACTGGACTGCGGTTCCTCCGACAAACCATCCATGACTGCCGCATTTCACGCCAAAACTTCACCCGCTAAACCCAAGAAATCCAGATCGTGTGCCTATTGTAAGGACTCTCATTTTCCCAACGACTGCATTGTCGTCTCAGATCGAGCCAAGCGACTTGATATATTGAAAGGTACGGTGGCCCCTACACGCCACGGAACTCTACTACTTTTGAATATAAACTCTAATTTTTCTTGACAATATCTTTAATATTTGTAAGAGATTTTATTTCTCCACCGCAAACTTTTAATTTTGTACGGGCAACTTTATCTTAACATTATCTTAACTTTAACTTCTCGAAAGTAGTTTTAGTTTTAACAATAAAGAAAATATGTTTCTCAAAAGTATTTTTTATTTTGTAAAACAAACGTAAAATTTTTTCAAGATAACAGACTCCCCTACACGTCATGGAAATTTATTAATTTTGAACATAAACTCATATTTCTTGGCAATATATTTAATATTGTAAGAAATTTTATTTCTCCACAGCAAACTTTTATTTCTGAACGGGGAAACTTTATTTTTGATGTAAACTGTTTTTAAAAATTTTTAACAAAAACACTTTAACTTTTTAAAAAAACTTTAACTTTGAACAAAATATTTGTTTCTCAAAAACGTTTTTTATTTCGTAAAGAAGTAAAAATTGTTCACAGCAAGAGTTTAAGATTTTTGCTAAGCGCGAACTGAGTTACTTAAATGACATAACCTTATGTTTTTAGAGCAGAAAACTTAAATTCTTAAAGAAAAGTTTTATTTTTCAAGAGTAAAATTAATTTCTTTATAGAAAAAACATTTTCTCAGAGCAGCAAATTGAAATATAGTGAATAAAACTTTTTTCTCAATGGAGAGAAATTATTTTCTGAAGACAACAAAACTAATTCCTTCAAGATATATTTCTACATATGAGTGTGGTTTAAGAATCTTTGGTAAAACTGAACTGAGAAAGAACGAAAAAGGGATTAAAAAGTCAAATTTACTTTTCTTCAGAGCGAAATTTATTTCTGAGAGGAGAAATATTTCATGTGAGGGCGCAATTACCTATAATGCATAGCAAACTCTTTCTAGCGAGAGTAAACATATTTTTGGGAAGAGTAAAACATTTTTTCGATGAGCAAAACTATTTTAACGGCGGCGGAAGTTAAAGTATCCCACCATGCACACCCAAGTTTGATGACCCAGAGTCTCCGAGTTGGTAGCCGGTATCAGACAGTTCGTGTTCGTGTCGTGGCTACATGGACGATCTGCTCTCTGAGACAACCATGACTGACTTCATCGGCGATACGGGCACGCCAGCCCGGCCCTACCCTGCCTGCGTACGATGCTGTGTGTTGGGACCGTATAACGCCGGGAACTCACAACATCGTACACAGGGCTACGGGCACGCGTGTCAGTTGCCACTTGTCTGAGTCCCTGAAGAACGGTTTAATGTTTGATTGATTCGTCCTGACGGTAGACGGTGTGCGACGGGACCGCATTGGGGTTCTTCATTAGGGACGATTCAGAATTTACTTCCAGGGGGGGGGGGTGTGGAAGATTTTCAGGGGGGGCCACCCATTTTTCCCAAGAAAATTTAGGGGGGGCCAGACAAAAATACCACAATCTTTTAGGGGGGCCAAGGAAAAAAAACATCAATTCAATATTTGCCCAGAATTTCTGATCTCTACAAAAGAGCACCATAGACGCTACCTGGGTGACAGATAAACTCAACATGTTTAGTTAAACTCCTTTAGCTGCCAAATTCGGTAATATTCACAGTGGTTTGTTTTATGCATCTACTGCAGTATCTTGTTCTCCTCCCTGAAGCGTTATGAAATGTCCAGTATTTAGCATGTCAATACAAACCATACAGTGAACAGTCAGGGTTGTTTTTGTTGAAAAGAGATCTCAAGTCCAGACTAGAATTCATTTATCAACAATAACAATGGTCATTTATGTTCACACTGGTATGTTGCTAAATACAGCATTGGGTGTTCTATGTAGTGATAGAATAACAAACAAATGCTGATACACAGAGATGAACATTGAACAAATGCTAAAAATTACAGCAAATGTCTGGGTTTACCTTGTAGCTTGTAAAGCAGTTGAAAGTTGCATGATAAAGAAGTGTTAATTTATGCAAAGGTATGCAAATCACCTGATTTCTTGGCTTCTTTTGCCTCCCAATTTCAAAATTTCCAACGAATTTAACTCCACTCCGGCTGGGTCAAATTTTCTGAAATTTCACATTATGTTTTTTAAATGCTATATAACACAACAACTATCAATTGGTTTTGTTTGGCAATAAAGCTCTTACATTTTTAATATTAGGCATTTTGAATAGGAGGCATTTTTATTTTGCTGATCATGATTTAAATCAAGTATTAGAGTGTCAGTCTTTAAACCCCTACAATTATGAAGATGGATAATGCCAAATAAAATAGTTGTTTTTTTCTACATGAATACTTTCCTTTCAAGTGAAATATTACATTTCAGAAAATACTGTCTAGTTTTCGACTTAAATTAATTTTTATCATTAATACAAAAGTGAGGTTTTTTACCCCAAATATACACCCATTTCATCCTTTGAGTAAACTACTGCTACTGCTACTCTTCTTTTCTGCTCCTTTTTTCTATGTTTCATTCTCATCAATTTTACCCTTTCTAAATTTTTTAAATGTTCTACATAACTTTTTACAGTGCTTACATCTACTATAAACTTTTTTGAAAATAAATTTATGGCCGTCTCATCTTCAAGGTGCTTTTCAGCGAATAGGTTTTAATGTTGAAAATAAAAATATTATGTATTACTGTCAAAAATATATGGTGAAAAATTTACAAAAGGGTTGATTTTCCAATAATCCTGTATGTGCATCCAGAAGATCATGTGGCACTGCACCAATGCTATGGTGTCGGATTGTTGAAATGTTGTGTACACAAGTAATTTGCTGTAGTCCAAGAAGTGATCTCAGTGTGTATGAGGCTAGGAGAAATGTGGATAGGCTTACACATTGTGTATTGATGCTAATACTTTTGTGTCCCATTCATTCTGATATGTATAATCAAAGATTTCAAAGTGGCGGCTGGCAGAAAAGGCAAAAAAGCAAATTAACATGTATTGTTTCGTGTCATCTGAAAACATGCGCATCATGACTATTTTAAAATTAAAGTTTGTTAAAAAAAATTTGAAATATGAATGCTCTGTCAATTTTGAAAAATACAGCTGACAAAATGTGAATTTGACTTACACAGGGTTATCTGCATTTTAATATGAACATTGGATTGTGAATGGAATGAGCAGAATAACATGTGAATTCATGTTTTGGATAAGGTGTTTTGTTCAAGAAATGTTCTAAAATATTCCTCAGCATCGTTGCTTTCAGTGGCAGCTACTTGGTTTTATGACAACCAAATTAGAAAAAAAGAGAAAATTAAAAACAAGTTGGCTTTCACCAATTTTAATTCCTAATGTTTAAAACTTTCACCGTGAGTCTGCAAATATTCAGCATCATCAAATGAAAATGTATGCTGAACGCGTGTGCATGTACATGTACATCTTACTTTCCAGAAATATCTGGATATCTGCAAATGATGTACCATTAAAGGGATATCGTCAAGATATAGATCACTTTGCCAATTATCTGCTCCTCTGATTTTCTGTTCACCATTTCTAACTGACATCTTTGCTTGTCTTTGTGTGCATCTTATGTATCAGTGAGGCATAACGAAAAAAGTATTCATATTTAGTAATTCACTTTTCTTCAGAAATTTACAACCAGATATGTTTAATGCTACCCTTTCCAAAAGTGTGCCACTTGCAGTCCCTGCAAATCATTCTTTTATAGTCACTAACTATAGTCACATAACCCTGAAATGATTTGTTATATCATCGATTAAATGTCCACTAAAGTTCCTGCAACTTGTTAGACTGGATATGTCTACAATGTATAAGCATGCATGATATATTAGGGGGGCATGGAAAAAAAACAGGAAAGATGAGGGGGGGGGCCATAGATTTTTTCTATAATTTACTAGGGGGGCCATGGAAAAAAATCACCGAGAAAATAGAAAATCCTCCACCCTCCCCCTGGAAGTAAATTCTGAATCGTCCCTTAGCTCTGCATGTCATAGCCCTGCGCGCGTACAGGTCTGTGTGTTCCCGGCGTTAGCTGCAGTACAGTACGGCAAACCGTCCGACCCAAATACCCAGGTAAAACCTCGAGGTACTGTACTGCAGCTAGGGCCGGGCTAGCGTGCCTGTACGCCGATGAAGTCAGTCATGGTTGTCTCGGAGACTCTGGGTCATCAAACTTGGGTGTTGCATGGTGGGATACTTTAACTTCCGCCGCCGTTAAAATAGTTTTGCTCGTCGGAAAAATGTTTTACTCTTCCCAAAAATATGTTTACTCTCGCTAGAAAGAGTTTGCTATGCATTATAGGTAATTGCGCCCTCACATGAAATATTTCTCCTCTCAGAAATAAATTTCGCTCTGAAGAAAAGTAAGTTTGACTTTTTCATCCTTCCTTTTTCGTTCTTTCTCAGTTCAGTTTTACCAAATTCTTAAACTACACTCATATGTAGAAAATATATCTTGAAAGAATTAGTTTTGTTGTCTTCAGAAAATAATTTCTCTCCATTGAGAAAAAAGTTTTATTCACTGTATTTCAATTTGCTGCTCTGAGAAAATCTTTTTTCCATAAAGAAATTAATT
Organism: Ptychodera flava; assembly: GCF_041260155.1. Taxonomy (NCBI): domain Eukaryota; kingdom Metazoa; phylum Hemichordata; class Enteropneusta; family Ptychoderidae; genus Ptychodera; species Ptychodera flava. The sequence goes on from NC_091935.1 coordinate 35,683,884, forward strand.
TTACTCTTGGAAAAATAAAACTTTTCTTTGAGAATTTAAGTTTTCTGCTCTAAAGACATAAGGTTATGTCATTTAAGTAACTCAGTTCGCGCTTAGCAAAAATCTTTAACTCATGCTGTGAACAATTTTACTTCTTTTCGAAATAAAAAAACGTGTTTGAGAAACAAATATTTTGTTCAAAGTTAAAGTTTTTTTTTTAAAGTTAAAGTGTTTTTGTTAAATTTTTTAAAAACAGTTTACATCAAAAATAAAGTTTCCCCGTTCAGAAATAAAAGTTTGCTGTGGAGAAATAAAATTTCTTACAAATATTAAATACATTGTCGAGAAATATGAATTTATGTTCAAAATTAATAAATTTCCATGACGTGTAGGGGAGTTTGTTATCTTGAAAAATTTTTACTTTTGTTTTAAAAATAAAAAATACTTTTGAGAAACATATTTTGTTTATGTTAAAACTAAGTTATGGTTAAAACTAAAACTACTTTCGAGAAGTTAAAGTTAAGATAATGTTAAGATAAAGTTGTCCGTACAAAATTAAAAGTTTGCGGGGAATAAATAAAATCTCTTACAAATATTAAAGATATTGTCAAGAAAAATTAGAGTTTATATTCAAAAGTAATAGAGTTCCGTGGCGTGTAGGGCCACCGTAGAAACGCGATAAACTTTGTTTCAATTGCTTGGAAAGCACCGAGTCAGTGGGTGCAAATCAAGATTCAGTTGTCGTGTATGCCGCAGAGAACATTACACGTCTCTTCATCAAGACCACACGGACAATAACACTGATAAAACTGCAAAGGCAACCGAAAATACCCCAGCTACTGAGACACACGTTCAATTTGCCAAGACGGAGGAGAGCTACAATGCCAGTAACTCGCGAAACGGACCAATCCTTCTCAAAACAGCCGTCGTTCCAGTCTCTATGAAACGTCAAACAGTTGACGCCACGGTGTTATTCGACGAAGGTGCTACGCGTTCATTCGTCACGAGAACTTTCGCTACAAAACTCGGTTTGAAGATTAAAGGCACTGACTGAACTAATTCGGCTGACATCATTCGGTGACAATCAACCTCGCGAAAGATCAATCGATGTAACCACGCTTACACTGAATACGCTCTCTGGACAGAAAATAGACATTTCTGTGCTCATACTTCCTCAGATCACTACAAGAATGACTAACTTTGTCACACGATCGCTCATGAATGTACCCTACCTACGAGAATTGAACCTAGCTCACCCCGTTTCGGATGCCACTTCGTTCGAGATATCTGTGTTGATCGGTGCGGACTATTATTGGGATTTTGTAGAAGATCGCGTGATTCGTGGCTCAGGACCTACCGCCGTGTCCTCAAAGTTCGGATATCTCCTTTCCGGTCCCATTCACTCAGGAAAGGCGACCAAAAACCCAGCCACGATTCTGCACATTCTCACAAACACATGCGAAGAAGAGTCTCAACTCAAAGTTTATTGGGATCTCGAGACAATCGGTATCAAAGACGAACTGCTCGCAAACAATAAAACGAAAGATGACTTCGAACTGTACAGAGACACTCACTTGCGCATTGAAAATGGCAAGTATGTAGCACGGTTGCCATGGAAACCAGACCACCCGGCCCTACCTACAAACTACAATATCGCGAAGATGCGTACGCGTTCTATGGCTCGCAGACTGACACCGGACATTCTGGAGGCTTATGACAAAATCATTTCCGACCAAAAGGCGCGGGATTTCATCGAAGAAACGACAGATGATGAAAGCGAGCGTAGCAGCGGCCACAGTATCTACCACATCACCCAGTCAAGAAAGATTCAGCCACGACGCCAATACGGATTGTTTATGACTGTAGTTGCAAGCAGTCGACCGATTCTCCAAGTTTGAACGATTGCCTACTAACGGGCCCGCCTCTACTGAACGACCTAACGCAAATTCTACTTCGATTTCGGGTAAACCGCATCGCCTTTTCGAGCGACATCGAAAAGGCCTTTCTACACGTGCGATTGGATGAAAGTGACCGTCAGTTTACAAAGTTCTTGTGGTTATCCGAACCAATGAACCCGGAAAGTTCGTTCAAAACGTATTGTTTCAAGGTGATACTCTTTGGCGCCGTCAGCTCCCCATTCATCCTCAACGCGGTTGTAAAGACCACTCAGAATCTCACGAACGCACCCCAACTTCGACCGACCTCGAGAACAATATTTACGTGGATAATATCCTCAGCGGAACCGATAGCAACGAAGATGCGGTCGAATACTATGAAGAGTCAAACCACCTGTTTGAATCGTGCGGATTTAATCTATGAAGCTGGTCGTCTAACTGTGAAGATATTCGCGTGCTTGCAGAAAGAGACAATAAACTCGAACCGGACACTACCGTAAACGCACTTGGACTCCGCTGGTTGACCGAAACAGATGAACTAACGCACGCCAAGAAAGATCACAACCGGTCGATAGTCTCACCACGAAACGCGAAGTCGTCAGAACAGCAGCGAGCTTGTACGACCCGCTTGGCTACCTCTCTCCAGTTCATGTCAAGGCAAAGGTGTTCATACAACAATTATGGAAGAAAGGACTGGCCTGGGATGAACCCTTGGTAACGAAATGTGTAAACAGTGGACAGATATAGCGAATGATATCAGTAAAACTACAGAGCTGAAATTCAAGCGACAGTACTTCGATTCTCCAATTCAGCCTGACAGCCAAGACTACGACTTACACGTGTTTGCCGATGCAAGCAAGAAGGCATATGGTGCGGTCGCATACCTTCGTCATGGCAACAAGACCGCAATCGTAATGGCCAAAACTCGAGTTGCACCTCTCAAAGAACTAACTCTACCTCAGTTGGAGTTGATGGCTGCCTTGGTTGGCTCGAGGCTAATCAAGTTCTTGTGCAACGCATTTACGGATAAACTACGTATTCAACAGTGTACTTTATGGTCAGACAGCGAGATAGTTCTACACTGGTTAAACAGCGACAAGAAACTTCCAGTCTTTATTGCCAATCGCGTCAAGGAAATCAGAGGAATTTCTTGCACCGCTAAATACTGTCCTACAAAGGAAAATCCAGCAGATTTGCTAACCCGAGGGATATCTGCGCGTAACCTAGATACAAACAAACTTTGGTGGAATGGACCCTCTTGGTTACACCACGGCGACTGGCCAATCAGCGAGCTGTTTGACAGTGCTATACACCACGTTTCACTGTCAGCTGCAAGAGACGACGATCTCCTTGGTAACTCAGATAAGGCAGGAGATAACAAAATTGTCAACGAACCGGAACGCGAAATGCCAGCGACCGGTATACAATTCATCGTGGACGCGAACAGATACAGCAAACTGCCAAAACTCCTTCGCGTGTCTGCCTTGATCATGAGATTCGTCTCGAATATGAAGAAATCATCTGTTCGGAAACGCGGACCCATCACTGCAGATGAAATACAACACGCGGAACTCGTTTGGATCAAACATATCCAACAAGAGACTTACGGCAGACGTTCAGTGCAACAGAAAGGACAGTTTGCTACAACACAGAAACAGCTGAAACTTTTCGCCGACGAAAGCGGAATACTGAGATGCGATGGAAGATTACAGAACGCGCCTATCGGCTACGATGTGAAATTCCCGATTTTATTGCCGAACAATCATCGATTCACCGATCTCTTAATTCTCGACGCACATTCACGACTTCTTCACGCTGGAGTCCAGTCAACTGTAACAAACTTACAGCAGCGATTCTGGATCCCGAAACTACGACATACTGCGAGATCTCTCCTGAGAAAGTGCGTCACATGCCGTAAGATAAGCGGAACTTCGTACACATATCCAGTACAGGCACCTCTACAAACAGACCGTGTGAACATTACACCACCGTTTACTGTGACAGGAGTAGACTTTACTGGAGCTTTGTACATCAAATCTACGAAAAATGTACGTGACACAAAGGTGTACGCGTGTCTATTCACCTGTGCAGTCACTCGGGCGGTTCATTTAGAGCTGCTAGTCACTGACTTATCGACAAGAGGTTTCCTGCAAGCATTCTGCCGCTTCGCAGCGAGACGTTCACTTCCTAGTAAAATGATCTCGGACAACGCGACTAACTTCATATCAGCATCAGACGAATTGAACCGATTATTCGACGCGCCTGAAGTGAAGGACTACTTGGTGAATAAACGAGTTGAATGGAAATTCATACCCAAACGAGCCCCATGGTTTTGGGGGGTTTTGGAGCGATTGTTTGGGCTAACGAAGAACGCCATAAAGAAAACTCTGGGACGTGCGTATGTAACCTACGATGAGCTGAACACCCTGCTAACTGAAGTCGAGGCAATGCTGAACGACCGGCCGATAACTTACGTCTCTGCCGACGTTAGAGACAATATACTGTTAACTCCAGCTCATCTACTGCATGGTCGTCCCTTGACTATATCTGTCTGTTGATGATGACGAACTCACTGACCCTACATATGGCAACCACGATGAGTTAAACAAACGCTATACCCTGCTAACTACACTTCACACGCGGTTCTGGCGTCGATGGGTGTCGGAGTATTTACCAGCTCTACGCGAGAGCCATAACTTGTCCGGAAAAACTGTAAATGCCATCAAGGTTGGAGACATAGTACTTGTTCAGGACGACGTGAAGCGACGCCTAAATTGGAGTTTGGCTAAAGTTGAAAGACTCAACTACGTACGCGACAACCTTGTAAGATCAGCGGAAATTAAGACAGCCATGGGACATACAAGTAGACCCGTGAACAAACTTTACCCATTAGAAGTTAACTCTTGCTCTCATTAATGTGCATTACAAGAACTGAGTAAAGACACATTTCAGCATTTCAGTTTGTGTTTAGATAAAACAATGTTCATGTTTTCATTCAATTATTGATTGAGCTATTTCTCACAAATTCCGCGGCCCGGGAGAAATATCGGAGATGAAAGTTTATTTTCGTGGACTTGTTGTGCGGATTCAGACTCTGAACTATGATAGCCAATCAGCTTTCAGTATTCATTAGCCAATCACGTCGAGTTTGTGATGTTGCGGTATCCCGCCAAAAATGGATACTTTTCTCACGTTCTAGATGTTACTGTTCAGTACTAGTTTTAGTGTTGTTGAGTTGTAGTCAATAAAGCGGTTGAACGCTGATTCGGGTGTCGATCCAGTTATTTATACTGACCCAGAACCTTGCTCACATCCCCATCCCATACAAACGGTGACACACAGTCCTGTATACCTCTTTATATACACTGTGATGTAACTCTCGCGGTAGACTGAACCGGGGCAATGGTAACTCTCGCCGTAGACTGAACCGGGGCACTGGTGTCGCTTGTTTATTTTGGCATAGATTGTGAAACTATATAAGGGTTTCCAGAGGGTTGTTCACATATGCAGATTACAATGTGTAAAATATAATTTTAATAATCATAATTATCACAACAATGGGGTTTCCAGACGGTATTCACACAAAGTAGACGACATTGTTTTAAAAAAAATTTTAATATTCTGTAACATTTATATTAATAATTTATTAATAATAGGTCTAAAAATGGGCCCCGGGTTTCTTACGTGCGGCCGCACATCCCTAACACTTCACAGAGCAAGTACCCCCCCCCCCCCGAAGCAGTCAACGCGCCTTATGTAATTTGACTCAAACCTCCTTGACTAATCAATTCGAGAAATACATGTATTTGCATAGCAGTAGTGAGACAATTGGAAAATGACCTTTGAAACAACTCTCAGTTACTTTGTTGTTTTCAAAGGGATCAGCCTAACGTAACTGTTGTATTGTAGGTCAATGAAATAATCATTGCGCTTCCGGTGGTTTGACCCGCCATATTTTACAGATCGTAATAACGTCACCTTTTCAGACAACAACACGTGGGTGTGCAGTTTTTACCCTGTTATCATCAATTCACAGTGCAGCAAGCAAAAATAAATAAAAATTCACAAAGAAATTCCCAACTCATCCACTAAGTTTCTCATGGTAGTGTTGAAAGTGAAACGTGCATTTGTTATTATAGTTGAGCAATAAATTTTATCGTTAGGGGGCATTTGGTAATTACGGGATAGATATCTAGAGCTTCTGTGTCTAAATTCTCATGAAATAACATTTTAAATTAGTCTTGTTTCAGTTCCCCTTTCAAGGAGACCAGCTGTAAGTTACGATACAACTTCTATCTTGGGGGGGGGGTGTTTTACGATATCAACAACAATATCTTGTACTCTCAGAACCTTTTAAATCCATTTTCCCCTGTAGAGGTCAACCGTGACGGCGAAAGGGTTAAAGGTATGTTGCAATTGTTCGACAAGTGAAAAGGCAAACAGTGAATTATCCTTCAGACCAAAATTCAAGTATTAGCAATACATAGGTATCCTAAGTCGGCAAACTAGAGTTTGGAAACTTCTGTCATTATTATACAGAATAAAAATCAAGAAAAATTGTCAAAAACACAGCTACTGTATTAAATAAGTTTTTGTAGCCGTATTTTCTACCCTGGGTTGGTAACTCTGCTGGTGGACAGAATTGTCCCCGAGGTTATCGTTCGCCCCGTTAAAAGCGATGAAATTCGTTTCTTCGCTTCGATAAAGTTTGTATGTGCGATGTGTGATAGTGAGCATACGTGCTTCACGAACTCTACAACGTGTGGAGCGGTCTCAGTCAGAAAAATGTAACAACTTAGCCGGCTATTGAACCACTCTTTTTTGGGAGTGGAGATTTAGCCGAGCGGTTCTCTCTGTGGCCTCTCCGCTAGGCGACTGATGCCGTATCTTGTGGGTTCGAACCCGATTGAAAACTAGCCGTATTATCTTGAATACCTGGCTTTACTCACAAATGATCTATTCTGACTTTCAGTGAGCAAAACGTTGGTTCATTAACACTGAATGCAATAGTTGGAAATGGTCTAATTACACAGTGAAGTGTTTGATTAACTGTTGTTCTTTCTTTGATATTCGTAATTGACATCAATTTTCATCATTTCAGGACAGCAGGTTACTCAACGTCTTTTCATATATACAGATATTTAAATGAGCAGTGAATTTATTTTAAACTTTGTGTGTGTAACCTGCTGTCCTGAAAATGATAAAAATTGATGTCAATTACGAATATCAAAGAGAGCACAACAGTTAATCAAACACTTCTCTGTGTAATTAGACCATTTCCAACTATTGCATTCAGTGTTAATGAACCAACGTTTTGCTCACTGAAAGTCAGAATAGATCATTTGTGAGTAAAGCCAGGTATTCAAAAACAGTAGCTGTGTTTTTGACAATTTTTCTTGATTTTTATTCTGTATATTAATGACAGAAGTATCCAAACTCTAGTTTGCCGACTTAGGATACCTATGTATTGCTAATACTTGAAGTTTGGTCTGAAGGATAATTCACTGTTTGCCTTTTAACTGGTTGGACAATTGCAACATACCTTTAACCCTTTCGCCGTCACGGTTGACCTCTACAGAGGAAAATGGATTTAAAAGGTTCTGAGAGTACAAGATACTGTTGTTGATATCGTAAAACACCCCCCCCCCCCAAGATAGAAGTTGTATCGTAACTTACAGCTGGTCTCCTTGAAAGGGGAACTGAAACGAGACTAATTTAAAATGTTATTTCATGAGAATTTAGACACAGAAGCTCTAGATATTTATCCCGTAATTACCAAATGTCCCTTAACGATAAGATTTATTGCTCAACTAAAATAACAAATGCGCGTTTCACTTTCAACACTACCATGAGAAACTTAGTGGATGAGTTGGGAATTTCTCTGTGTTTTTTTTATTTATTTTTGCTTGCAGCACTGTGAATTGATGATAACAGGGTAAAAACTGCACACCCACGTGTTGTTGTCTGAAAAGGTGACGTTACGATCTGTAAAATATTGCGGGTCAAACCACCGGAAGCGCAATGATTATTTCATTGACCTACAATACAACAGTTACGTTAGGCTGATCCCTTTGAAAACAACAAAGTAACTGAGAGTTGTTAAAAGGTCATTTTCCAATTGTCTCACTACTGCTATGCAAATACATGTATTTCTCGAATTGATTAGTCAAGGAGGTTTGAGTCAAATTACATAAGGCGCGTTGACTGCTTCCGGGGGGGGTACTTGCTCTGAGAAGTGTTAGGGGTGTGCGGCCGCACGTAAAAATCCCGGGGCCCATTTTAGACCTAAATCTCGTTATTTTAGGACTCCATTTTAGACCTTATGACCTTTGACCTAGGCCAAAAGTCATAGTGTCAAAATTTGCAAAAACGTAATCGGGTAAAAAGCAAGCATTTGCATGACCGACTTACCGGCAGAGCCTACTACTGTACTGCATTTACGGCTATGTTGTTGCTGGCCAAGCCATGATTTCCGAAAAACGTTTATGGAAATATTAAAAAAATTGAGTGAAAGAAGCTATCTTTCACCCTCACCAAAGTTTTGTCCAGCTTCAGAAATTATCAGTTATCTGCAGTTACAGTCTGACTGGTGATTTTTAAAATTCCAAACTACAAGAAGCCTCGCCGTTCGTCCATAAGGTACTGCTAATTTTCCCATGGTCGACCTGTTCTGATAGTAGTAGTAGAGCCACTTTGTTTCGATATTTTCTATTGGGTAAAATTCTTCCATATATGGAGTTCTGACCGATTAGTGACAGTGTTTTAAAACAAAGTCGGTATTTACTTTGGCTAAAGCCAGGGGGTCTCTTTAATGGTTCCCTTGTCACACAAAAAGATATCGATGCTTATGAGTGCAGCTCAAAACCCTGCCAGGAAGACGGGAACTGACTGTTGGAATTTGTTCTTGTGTGGCACTCAAAAATCGACCCCATTTTAGACCCTGGTTTACTGTGAATTGACACTCCCCTTTTTAGACCAAGTTGCCGAAATACCCACCCCATTTGGCGGCACGTATACATGTTGGCAAGTAATGGAAGTACCCCCGGGGACTGCTTAGAGCTTAAACTTGTTGGTTTTTCGCTCCTGGTGTCTATCAGATCTTCGAACAACAAGGTCGTTGCGTCCACTTAGGCTGCGTTCACAAAAAACCGATTTGGGCGGGGGGGGGGGGCTGGAGGAATTCTGAGGGGATTCGAAAAATTTGGGGGTATTAGAGGGGGGACTTGAAAATTTTTGGTTCCCTTTTGTGTTTTACATTTTCCAATGCCAAGTTTTTGTAGATAATTCAATGAAAAATGAATAACATTTTTAATGTCATCAAAATGTTTTAATGTTAGTAATAATTTAACAAAATTTAGAACCAATTTGTCACATTTCTTGACTTTTATCTCGAAAAAATCTAAATGTATGATCTGTCGTACAAAAAGCGAACTTGAGCCTCATAATAATAATAATAATAATAATAATAACAAGGCAGTATTGCTGAAGGCAATGAGTACTTGGGCCGTGATAGAGTAATTTTGAGGACAATATATACTACTATTCAAATATGGTCTTGAATTTCCTCCTGTCAATTAGGCATTTGATTAACTGGTTATTAAACGAAGCAATGGCATGACAACGGCAAAATATGTCTAGCAACTTTTGTGGAGTTTGAGGCAGGGGTTCTTTATTTATAGTGAAAATTGCTTAAACTCCGTAAATATTCAAATTACAGCAAATTTCTTTTGTTCTCGATGGTAGATGTCTAATATTTAGATGGGCATATTTAGATTTCTACCCTATAGTTATCCCTATATACCAAAAATCGGACATCCAGCTCTATTGGCTTGCTCAGAATTAGATATGTGCATAATTAATGAGGTACAATATGTGGTGTCATAAGGTGTCCCATCATGAAATATGAAGGGTGTAGCACTTGTGGTTACTGAGTTGTGGACAAATATATCTATTTGAGGTCAAAGGTCATTGAGGTCACGTGACATTTTGTCAAAATAATTGTATTGCTAAGTTATTCCTATATACCAAAAATCAGACCTCTAGCTCTATTGGCTCGCTCGCTTGAAAACAATCTCATAAACCTGGCCATATGGGCAACTGTGTATGGGCAGCTGGATGCTTGACTTCCCGGAGAAGGCGAGCTGTCACGTTCCGAAGCTCAGGATTATTTGTCGATCAAATTTCAGTAAATTTACCTTACCTAGATGAAATTTTGTCTATAGGCTGAAATTTCGCCGAATTTTGACGAAATTGCATCGATTTTTCAGGTTCATATCCGACATTTTTGAGTTTTGAGTGCAGACAGAAATAAGTTTTGAAGCAACATGGCTGCGACCCCATGTTGACCCCGGTATCTGCTAAAGTGCGGGTTGCGGGCTACGGGCTGCGGGTTTTTAGAATTATGGCTAGATTTCTTATATATGTAATATGGCATTTAGTATATAAGAAATAAAACCTTTAGAATGTGTCTATTATAAATAATGATGATCAGGTCTATCGTACAGTATCCCTTTTCCTGCGAAGTCCATATTTCACCATCAGGTCAAGATGGTTAAAATTAATGAAACACTACTATATGGTGTATTTTAACGTAATACTGTATATTTGAAGGCTGTTGAAAACATCAATGCTGTAAACTTGATTTTTTGGACTAAAGATGCTATAACAGACCAAACCAAATGGGTGAAAATACGTTATGTTTCTGAAAAAAATCAAAATCTGCTAAACTAAAAGCGGCGATTCCGAGGACCAATTTATTTATTCCGAGCTGCCTGGCCATTACAAATAATGAGGGATCTGAATCACTTTTCTTTCTTGCCATGGATGTGAGTGAGAAATATACCGTGACGTAATACCAGACTGACAACAAAAATCGCGCCTCGGAAATGTCGCCACTTATCGCGGAATGAAAATTGTTACATTTCTAGTATCAGGCCACAGGAAGTAAATTCTTTGTAATGCATCCATTCACAATTCGGTTCCAGGGCAACTCATACAGAAAATTAAACAATGCCTAGTTAAATGCAATGCATAAGGAAAGATTTGACTTAAAAAAGCGTAGAAGTGATGTGTATTGTAAATGCCGTGTATTTTTCATGAAATCTTTAAAAAGAAAAAGACGTACAACAAAGGACTTAGTTTACTTTGCCGTTTCGGTTCAAGCGAGGTCGCGACCTCAGAGAACGACATTCTGCTAACATTTTACGCGAGAATTTCAGTGGGAAAAACACGCCGGTGCGTTGCCTTATTTTCAGGAATCGATCTAATAGGAATATTTTGGATGAGTTTGTGTTCTGCAGCTCTCAATAATTTATCTCCTAATATCATGAACGTATGACTTGCACCTGCAGTATGATAGTCGCTCCATGCCGGTATGCCCCCTTCAAGCATTTGATCCAGCGTGACTTTGAAAAGTTTCCTAGGACTATAATCGTGTTCACCACAATAAAATTATTTGAAACGGCGTTGAAAACGATTTCGAAAATTGTGCTTTTATCGGCGGTTGAACTAATCTGAAGTGTGAGAAGGGCGAAAATGATATCAAAAAACACACATTTTTTCATGCCCGCAACCCGCAACCCGCAAAATAGCGCATCCGGTTGACCCCTAGCCCTGCGTACGATGCTATGTGCTCCAGCTAACACACAGCATCGTACGCAGGGCTAGTGAGAGAGTTGCCGACATCGACGGTTATTTACGAGAAGTGAATAAAAGACTGTCATTTTTGGAAGCGATCGAGTAGCTGAGGTAGGCTGGGATACGACTTGGGCCCAAGAACGCTGAATTTCGGCAGTAATTTGGCTTTTTACGTCAAGTCCAAAAATGGATTTGAAGTCACCAACTCTACGTACGGGTCTTTGCAGGGCTGTGGTGAGCGGGGCGATTAGCTGTAGCGGAACACACAGCATCGTACGCAGGGCTAGTTGACCCCAACGTGAAAATGTGTTCGCGATCAAATTTTCATATATTTTTTTCAGAATTTTCGACAAAATCATTGCTTCTTAAATCTTTTGTAAAATATAAAATACTAAAATAAAAATGCGATGTGCCATGTCTCCAGATTTCTAAAATATCGTTCGTTGACCGTTCGACGGAATACTCATTTCGCAAACTTGTGACGCAGTTGAAATTCAATACTGACCGCCAAATAATCTTAATGAGACGAGATCATTCTAGATCCCGGTTCTAGACATCCTCCAAATTATCCAACCATTCGCGTCAGAGTTCAGCTCGCTTAGAGTATCATAACATTCTTCGGCCTTCGTTTAGATCGACCCTAATCTCTCCCATTTAGGAAACAAATACACAAGCTACCTCGACAAAACTTCGTGCACCATCCAGGACCAAACGCACTACAAATCTGTCTTGACGTCATCATCTCCTTACATGGTAATCGGCATACCGTATTTTTTAGCAAAGGAGACACAGAATACGTCGGAGTATTCAGTTTCAAAACGTATTACATTGTGTGATGTTGTCAAAAAAAGGTAATGTTACTGCAGTGGTATAAATTACAAAACACAAAAGTTCAAATCAGTTTATTTTGGACTGGCTTTACCCAACATTTCATATTGTTTCTTATGCCAGATTTGACCACGTACTTACTGGCGACCCCTTTACATGCAAATTTTGTGTCAAATGGTGTGTTCTCCTGGAAAAACAACGTACGATTTCTATATGAAGGAGGCGAAATTTGCCCTCAAAACTCGAAACCACCCCTTTATGGGGTGTACCTAGCTATTTTGAACGAGCTTCTCGAATCTGCAGCTCTATTTCGAAATGATGGTCTGGTTTTCTCAGCTCAAGGATAAGTGTTCTCCATCGCTGTGGGCATTACTATTCTCAACTGGGGGTACAGTTTCCAGTCGTAATGTTTTTCATTGTGTCCGGGATATAAACCTTTCCTTTTCAAACTTTCAGTTTGATTAACACTAGTCCACATCTTGTCAGTGATTAAACATGTTTCAAGTTTAAATGTTAAATTCTGGTCTCGAGCCCTCCTGTTCGACCAAACTGAAATTACCCCTCCCACTTTGGCTCGTCCAGTGGGTGTAGCAAGGGTCGTGCCATCGCTTAGGAAACGGAGGGTGCATTAATTGTTGCATTTCGATGCACATTTTGATTATATTCAGAAGATTTTGTGGCAAAAACTCAGATAGAGAAGCATTTATATTCACATCTCACTTATTCATGACTGGCTGAGAGCAGCACTTCCATTAAGTTAGCATCATTACGCCATTTATTATGCCAAGAAAGATGAAGCCAAGACATTTTGCCCTCCCTGGTCTCAGCCAGAAATGGTTATACCTTACAGAGTTTTTTCCCACGGAATGAAAACAAATGTACTTGGGCTGAGGCCCAAGTACAATAATAATAATAAGTATGATTTGTATAGCGCCTGGTATCCACTATAATAAAGTGCTCACTGGCGCTGAACAATGAGTGGAAATCACATATACGCTTTCTGGAAAGGTAGTGTTTTGAGTCTGGATTTGAAAATAGTGATACTGGGAGCAGTACGGATAGTGATTGGTAGCTGGTTCCATAGGATTGCAGCGGCATAACTGAAGGAGCGATCTCCATAGGATTTGAGTCTAGTTCTTGGTACTTTAAGTGTGAGGCCGTGACTTGAGCGCAGTGATCTGGGAGGACAGTTAATATTGACGAGTTCAGCAAGATATTGGGGGCAAGTCCATGGAGCGATTTGTATACGAGAAGTAATATTTTGTACTGTATTCTGTATTTTACTGGAAGCCAATGGAGGTGCATCAGGATAGGGGTGATGTGATTTCGTTTCCTTGTCTGTGTGATGAGTCTAGCAGCTGAGTTCTGTGCTCTTTGCAGATGACAAATGTACGCTTGTGGCAGACCAAACAAGAGTGCGTTGGAATAGTCAAGTTGTGAGGAGATGGTGGAGTGGACAAGTTTTTTGCAGGCATCTTGTGATAAGTACTTCCTAATAAAGCTGATGCGACGTAGATGTGTGTAGATGTTCCTGCAAGTTCGAAGAATATGTTGCTTAAAATCGTGTGTTGAGTCAAATGTAAATCCAATGTTGCGAGCTGTGGTGGATGGTTGAATTGTACTTGAACCAACTTGAATATTGTTAATGGTGGAGGGAGAGCGGTCAAATCGTGAACGAATGTGAAGTACTTCGGTTTTTTTAGTGTCATCCAGTTTTTGATATCAACTAGGCAATCCTCAATGGTTGTAACTGCAGATGAAGTGTTTAATCGAGAGAACGTTTGGTAGACTTGATTGTCGTCGGCATATTGGTGGAATTTGAGATCATGATGGCGAATAATTTGACCAAGAGGACCTATGTAGAGTGAGAATAACAGAGGACCGAGTACTGAGCCTTGTGGTACACCGAACTTTAAAAGACGTGGTGATGATGAGTGACCATTGATTGTGACTGATTGGAACCTGTGTGACAGATAGGATGAGAACCAGTCTAAGACAGGGCAGAAGCTGCAACTGTTAATGATTTCTGCAATATTTCTATGCAATATAACAACTACAGTTTCTTGCTATCTCCCTACAGCATGCTCAAACATATATTTAGATTGTCGACAAAGCCGATATGTGTGTGTGTGTGTGTGTGTGTACTTTGTGATAATTTAATTGGAGTCCAGACTGACAGTCAGTTAATTGTCAGTGACACAAATGCATGGTACACACATATGCTGTGATAGCAAGCTGAATACTGGACATTTCAACAGGCTGTAGGGAAGAGAACAAGAACGCAGTTGTAAAACTGAAAAAAAATATTGCCAAAATTATCAAAGTTAATACAGCTACTGCCTACGGGTAGTGCCACTATCATTAATGCTCTGCTCCTGCAGTGTCACTGTCACTGCATACCTGATCAGTGAAAGAGATAGCTCTGACTCTGATGTACATGGTAGTTGAAGAAGAGTTTGGGTCAAATGACGCTCATGGCAGTGAAACAAACTTGTACACAAGATCAGGTCAGAGAGCAACACATTGAAGAACACATAGCATTTTTTGAATTCTGGCATATGAGAATAATCAAATATTAAAGAAAAAAGGTGGGGTCACCATATTTTCTAAATTTTCTCATTCTTGTTATAAAATGATACAGAAGTAAAACTTTGAACAGTAAAGACTAACAGAAAAAATATGTGACCAATGGAATTATTTATTTTTTAACCAAATTTGAAATTATTACACCCAAAATTTCAGAGATTAAAACATTTACTTGATGGAACATTTTAACCTTCCAGTATTGTCAATTTTGAGTGCATCTAATTTATTGTCTTGTAGTTTTGAAACAATTTTTGGTAGGTCACTGTGCAATATGGCAATTAGCCAGAATTAACAATTTGCCTACTCTCTCATAATTGTCATTTTGTGTGCTCTTCAGCAGTAGCAATTGACCTGGCCAGAGTTGGATTAACTCACGTTGGCTTTTAGACCAATAAATCTAAAAAATTCACTGATGCATTTAAAGAACTTGCCTTGGGAATATGACTATAGAAAGTGCTAATACAGGTAGTGTTGAACACATGTGAGCGGAACGGCGTGATACATGTTTATTTGTCTGCGCTCACATCCTTTACAAATGTGCGGGCCTGTGATAGTTGGGGGGGGGACTTGAAAAATTTTGACCAATTGAGGGGGGTCATTTGAAAATATTTTGGGTACTTAGGGGGATTTGAAAAAAATAAGATTTCAATCGAAATTCCTCCAGCCCCCTTCCCTAATCGTTATTTGTGAACGCAGCCTTAGTCCAAAGAACGGATGAGGTACGTTTACCGACAGGGTTTTTCGAGGGCATGCATTCACTGTTTGGAACCTTACAACCTGGTGTGGGGGTGTGTGTCAACCAAAGTTTCTTATATATACATATATATATATATATATATATATATATATATATATATATATATATATATATATATAGATAGATAGATGGATAGATAGATAGATAGATAGATAGATAGATAGATAGATAGATAGATAGATAGATAGATAGATAGATAATTAGCCTGTATCCTGCAATCTTAAATTTTCCTTACCATTATACCGTGTTTTAGGTGGTGTTGACATTTGAGAGAGAATATTTGTTTCGGTGGTGACATTGTGAAACCAACTAAGAGCATTTGTTTAAGGCAGTAGATTCATCAGCATCGATTATGTGCAGCTTTTCTGATCAACAAACATCACATCGATGGTTCAGTACTGCTCTCATACTTTTTGTCGGATGTAAACCTTCTCCTTACTCCATCTGAGATTTTGGCCTTTTGACACTTCTGACTTGACAGCCACCTTTTATCGGGTATACAGACTTGCCCCGGAAATTACAAACAGCTGGTTTATCTTTCGACATATATTCTTCCGTTTTAACGGTATTTGTTGAATATGTACCGTCTCTATTTCCAAGGCTTGGAAAAGAAAGGTTTGCATCTCGGGTTTGTGAAACTGTAATATAACCACTGCATTTTTTCAAAGCCTTTAGAGAAGAAATTACCAATTTTTTAACTACTTGTACTTCTATAGCTGTACGACATACCGAGAGAGAGAGAGAGAGAGAGAGAGAGAGAGAGAGAGAGAGAGAGAGAGAGTGAGTGTGTGTGTGTGTGTGTGTGTGTGTGTGTGTGTGTGTGTGTGTAGGTGTTTGTGTGTGTTATCATCAATAAAGTCTGTTCAAAAGACGTCACGGACGTCACGAAATCGAGAATGCCATAAAGGAATAAATAATACAGTATGTAGAATTTTGAAAAATCTCGGTAAATGTGGACCAAAATAAAGAAGTTTTAATGTTTTCATTGGAAATTAATCATTTTGTGTAGTTCTATAAAATATAATATCATAATTAATTGCACAAGATTTGCCGATTTTTTCCATTTCAAGTGTAGCTGTATACTGTAGCTATTTCGCAACAAGTTAAACTTATCAATATCGACGCCAGTAATTATTTTCATCTAGTGCTCAAAATTAGGCTCGATATTTTTTCGCGTGAATGAGTTTTCTCTTGAATAGACTTATACTTCATTGAAGTAAAATACTGAAAATAAATGAAATTTGTTGATCATCAACATTTATTCGATTTATTTATACGAGTGCCGTACGAATGCCCAGCTTGCGCCTTTAGCGCTACGCTTGCGACCCGCGCCCCTCGTTGTAAGTGCGAGAGACTAAGTTACACCAATAAGAGACAGAAAAGGCACAAAGGACTTTCGACAGTCTATTGTGGTTGATACATGTGGGAATATAATCAACATCTTATCCTGTTTTGTTCTAATTGAAAAACGGAATCCAACACTTCCATTTATACGGAATAGATATTGAAAAATCCCTGTAATACGTGAAAGGATAATGACTTTTAAGTATACTTTCATGGTTATTTGGGATACTGGCTTTCATCCCGAGAAAATCGATCTTCTTCGTTGGTAAAATCCAAGAGCTTGGGAAGTTCAAGCTTTTCTCGTTCACTCTGTCCAAAAATGTCTGTGCATTTAATTTGTCTTTCCACAACCTCCTCCGTAACATTTTCCCTGGTTTTCCGTTTTGTTCTCCGTCGTACAGTTCCCATGGAAAGATATCTACAGTTAGGTTTTTGTACCAAACGATGACGCTGTTAGAATGGATTCCCTTTATTGACAAACGTTTCATGAATTCTTCGAGGTTGTAGGTGCCCCCTTCGGGTGTCATTCGGCCAATGTCGGCATCTCCATCATGTCTGGAAAGTGAGATGACAGCATATGCTTAGACAGGTTGTACTACATGTGTTTTGGTATTGGTGGTAATATAACTTGAGCTGCCCTTCTTAACCATAATGCCATTCTGTCACCGGCAATTAAGGAAGGAGTTGGATATGTATGAGACGATTTGTCCTCGTTTGTAGTTTCCGTGATGAAATCAAGTTGCCACGAAATGTGACGAGCGACACGTTCCCCTTCCTTTCAATTTGGTCGGTAAATTTGAAATTAGAACCCATTCTGTAGTCTTTGCTTCGTTAATGCTCTCAAACCCCATGGAACACTAAAGTAAATATAAAGGCCCCTTTTTCCAGTGTCAATTAAATATAAGGTGTACTATACGTTTTATGTTTTGGTAGATAATTAAATTATATTTTAAACAGACTGGCGTGTATTCCATTAACAGCTTTTATTTCAAGCTTGAGGACAGTGGCAAGAAAACTCTCTCATCTCTCTTAACTATGTATCAAGATTCCTTAAAATGACAGAGTTGGTTTTTCGAGCAATTTTCATTTCAGGATATGATCACAAAATACTTTAGTAGTGTAGTGAGACAGGCTGAGTAGATATGTCAGTGGCTATAGTGTGTGCTGAGAGGGTTCTTGAAGCCACACAAAATATTCAAAATGATCCAAAATAAATGTAATTTCTCGATTAATTAACATCAATAAATTTGAATCATTCATGCATTGTGCAAGTTTTTATTGATGTCAATTGATATTGTTCTCGCTGCTGGATTGCTTATAAGCTGGGAAATCGATGTCATAACGCGGCATCACAACCAAGTGTAAGAAGATATAAACATACGTGACTAAACATGAGGAAATTTCACATGCAAATTTTTGATTTTGAACTCTGAGAATGAGTAACTTCAAAGAACTGAAAATGCAGGTAACCTGTCATTTAGCACCTTTAAAACAACTTTAGAGCTGTCGGACAAGTCTCTTCAGAGGAGCATGTTTTGACCAAAATGAAGAAAAAAGTCGTTAAAAATATTACGTAGAATTCTTAATTAGTTGAAGAAACTTGAAGGAGCTAAAACCATGCAAGGACAAAAAAAATCTTTCTTATCGCACACTGCTTTCGGATGAGAAGATTTACGAAGAAAAAATTACAGAGAAAAATCTCAGAAATTAACATATGGGAAGTTTATGCAATTTTGAATAAAGCTCGGTAAGCTCATTCCTAGGTATGTATTTTCTAAATAACGAGGTACTGTACCTGAACTAGTATGTTTAAAATACGTCATTTTTTGTGCATATTTCTAATTGATTTACAGTAAACTACCAGACATAAGCTTATTACTGTGGTGATATACATAACGTGTGTAGAGCTGCTAAAATAGTTCATCAGAAGCTCGTACTACCAGACAGACATCTCACATACAGACTTTTTCAACCATATAACCTCCCAATTGCCATAAATGTATGGCAAATGGGAGCTAAAAATGATTTACGGCTCTTTGGTATTGAATATAATCTACGTGCAAGTAAGATATACTCATGATACATTTCTTCAAAGAGCAAAATGCAAAGAGTTGTCAGATAACACCAGCAATAGTTTTACACTCTTATTGCATTCATTCCATCTGATCGATTCTGATTAGTTCGTAGGTTTCCCATCAATTAGAACATTTATTGCATTACTGTATTAATAATGAATTATAAAATAACATAAAAAACTATTTTAGAATCAGCTGTATGGAAACCTTGACCAATAGAAAGATTACTTAGCATGGCATAGAAAAGTAGTGTTAAGATGAGAAATGGATTGCTGCATCATTAAACGTAGAAAAATATTTTTGTCGATACCGTTTTTATGATCATCGTTATGGCAGAGCTGTAGGTCTATCTAGGAATTACGTTGCATTTTTCAAAATATTGAGTCACAGGTCACACTGTTATGAGAAGAGTACTGTACTGTTTGACAGGATGTACACAAGTATTAAAATTTTTATCCTTCCAGGTACTGAGTCTTCAACCAGTTTACAATGTGGCATCATATAGAATTGCAGGGTTTTGACTTTTTTTGCACTTTTCTAAGTTTAATTGCGTGTAAGTGACATACGTGCCAAAAGACAGAAATTGTAATTTAGCTAACGTACACACGAATCAAACTTACATCTCTGCGAAGTCATGAATTGGTAGACTGCATTGTGTATGTGTGTAGGGGGGGGGGAGGTTCGGCACGTTGAGTTGCTTTGATCATGAGTGTAGTGTCACGCTAGTCAACGGGTCGAAAACTAAATCTTCAAATTCTTGTAAATTGGAGTTTCTCTCCTATGCACAGGTGTTGCGTTTAGAGGTCCTCCACTAGACACAGCTACTTAGGGTTGGAAGAATTGACATAAAAAGATAATACTTGTCTAGTGAGTGTACTGATATACTTATCAGATCTTATACATTTGTGTCAATGTAATCTGATATGTACCAACTTTATAACCATTGAGGTTATAAGGTTGGACAGTTCGATAATAAGAGTGTAAAACCGTTTCAATGTCTTGGTATCTATGGCGGTATCTTGAGTGAATTATGTAAAGTTTTAAGAATGCTCGGAAGCGATATATTAATAAGTGTTAACAGTGTATCAAGGTCACACTAACACCGGTCAAGTATTCATTACCAACAAATCAAACAAATTGTCGGAATGAAGCGAGCTTCCGTTCCGAAAATTTGGTCAGCTATTCCTGGCCTCCACTGTTCTTCGCACGACACGAAAACAAAGCAGTCGGATATTATGAAAGTGATTTGAAGAAAGTGGAAATTTATTATGTGTCAACGTTATTAATTACTCAGTGCCACAATTAAAAGGCGTCTGTGTTTTGTGTACGACGATTTTGACGTCATCACTTTCTGGCAGGCCATTTCTTCATCCTTGCCCAGTTCTTTAATGCAATGAAATGTTTCTGCTTCAGGGAAAAATGACCTGTCAATGAAAATGTAGTACCAAAGCTTATAAAAGATAAACACTTCTTGACTCTCCGCTCCTAATGTCCTGATGACTTGAATACCTAATGTGGAGAAAACAGGAACGCAATTTTCTGTCGCTACGTAGCGACCCGGGGAAGCGGCAACTCCTTGCAAAAAAAAATCAGTCTAATATTGTGCATCGTAAAATTATTTTACTGAGAATTTTTAAAAACGTATGATGCACACCGCTATGTCGACCTGGTGTTTACTAATGCTACGCCAAATAAAGTACGCTTTACTTATAGTTTAATCTCGATCACTGTATAACAGCGCTGAGATATTATGCGCCTCCAAATTGAAAGAATTCCGTTTGGAAAATTAAATCAATCCCTTTTGAAATCAAGAATAGAATTAAGGGATCACCAGACAAAACTTCGTACAAGAGAAACACATCATTCAATCTTTCCCGACACTTAAAATTCAAAATGGCCGCTATCCTTATGTTAACTCGATGGAGAGAAATTGAATTTTTGACTTTCACAAAAAATGAGCTGGTGAAAATTTTAGTTACTCTGCTTGTTTCAAAGTGAAGCCCCCAAAAGTGTTAGAAGAAAAAGTATTGTAAATGTTTGAATATCTGAGTCTGTCTCCGAAGTGCATTTTACCTTACACAATCATTATTATGCCTATTCCCAACAAGCAGCCGGAGAGTTCACCTCTATCCTGAATCATGCTATACACATATTCACCAAAATTAATATAATGTCAATATTACCAACCAGATCTCTCACACTATTGACTTTCACTAAAGCATGTATATATATATATATATATATATATATATATATATATATATATATATATATATATATATATATATATATATATATATATATATATATATATATATATATATATATATATATATATCATATATATATCATATATCTCGTTGCTGAAAAGAACATGCACAAAGGTGGACCCAGATGAGATCCCTGAAGGATGCCAGAATCTACTGGTATGCTCTTAGAAAAGGCATTCGTAACCATGGCCACTTTGTGTAGCCTATTGTGAATATACAAATAGAACCAAGTCCGATAGTTAACTTCACCACCAAATCGATGTCAACTCGTGGGGTAATAATTGGCCTAATACCGTCAAATGCATTTGTGGTGTCAGTGTATATGATGTCCCATTATGCGTTGTTTTTAATTGCTATGATAATATCTTTCATAAGAATAGATATATTTTAATAACCCAATACCTGAAAAAAAGCCATGCTGGTTAATTGATTCTTCATTGAAACCATAATGTGATGTCGTCATTGAACTGTCATTTCAAAGGTTGTAGGCAAACCGGTTAAAATCGAAACGGGTCTATAATTTTCAACTTTAGCTCGAATCCCAGGTTTTTGGAAATGGGAATGAAGCGGAGGTGTTTTAAAATACAAGGAAATTAAAACCCCTTCTTACATTAGGCATAACCGACACTGCTCGTTGAATAATTCCTTCCTGGTTTAAATTGGGAATACCTAAACTTACATAACTTTGCTGGTATTAATACTGAGGAGTTCTTTCCCAACCCTATCAATACCAACAACAACAGAAAATTGGTTGTGAATTGTGGTTGGTACATGTGGGAAATATAATCAACATCGTAACCTGTTGTGTTCTAATGGAAAAACGGAATCCAACACTTCCATTTATACGGAATAGTTATTGTAAATGTTCTGTAGTACGTGAAAGGATAAAGTTGTTTCAGTACATGTTCATGGTTATTTGGGATACCGGCTTTCATCCCGAGAAAATCGATCTTCTTCGTCGGTAAAATCCAGGAGGCTGGTATGTGATAACGGCTGTTCTCGTTGACCTTATCCAAAAATGTCAGTGAATCTAATTTTTCTTTCCATAACTTCCTCCGTAACATTTTCGCTGGTTTTCCGTCGTATTCACCGTCGTACCGTTCCCATTGAAAGACATCGACAAAAAGGTTTTTATACGAAACGGTGTTACTGTCAGAATTGATTCCCTTTTCCGACAGACGTTTAAAGAGTTCGCTGGCGTTGTAGGTGCCCCCTTCGGGTGTCATTCGGCTGATGTCGCCATCTCCATCATGTCTGTAAAGTGAAATGACAGCATACGCTTAGACAAGTTGTAATACATGTGTTTTTATCTTGTTGAAATAGATTTCCTTACGTTGTCGATGAAGATTTTATTACATCAAACAAATATGTAATAAAATTTCCGTGCATTGTCTACGGAGAGTTTATTACTTCTTGGGTTAACCCAATGTTATAAAATTCCGTGAACAGCATGTCTATGCAGAAGATTTTTGCTGTACACTGTGAAACGTTGGGCTCTGAAAATAAAATCGCTAGCACGTATCGTCGTCAAATGAAAGCATCAAGTAACAGAGCTGTATACAACTCATGGAACGGAGTGGCATACGAGTTTGATTACATGCCATTGTCTTGATTTTTGTCATTTTTTTATAGATTCATATATTACTTCCGTTAAAATTGCGTTTCATTTTAACTCAACTAATCAGCCATGGAGAATCTACATAGACTGTGGTATATTTATTCCAAGCCATGAGCAAGATGAGTTTTGACACCTATGTTATAACAATGTGTTATGTAGGTCATTCTCCTCCATGACATTGAGTTTAATTTGTTTAGAACATTCTGAAGGTTATTTGTTTAAGGTCATTCTCCTCGATGACCTCGAATTCAATTAGTCTTGTTTAGAACTTTCTAGAAGGTCATGTTTACTGCAAGTGAAGATATTATTAGAATAGTAATCAGTGTATCAACAGAAATTCTAGAATTCTCCAGTGTTGTCTGGATTAAGGTGGTATGCACCTCGAAAGTGAAAGACTTAAACTTTTGCTCTAACTTTCCTCAAGGGATCTTTCAATCATTCTCTTTCGAAATCAAGAATAAAAATAAGGGGTCACCGTGCAATTTTGTACTAGAGAAACAAATTACCCAAGATTTACCGATATTAGAAATTCAAAATGGCCGCCATCCCTGTGTTAACTCTATGGACAAAAATAAAAATTTTCGAATTTCGAAAAACTAAGCCGGTGAAAAGTTTTCTTTCACCAAGAGCTTTAAAATGAACCCCCACATGTGGCATATCAGAAGATAATTGTAAAAGTTTGAGAGTCCGAATGTCTGTCCCCGAGGTGCGTTCTACCTTAAGGTCCTTTTAGTGTAAATACTGGGCGGTACAGATTTTCAGTTAGAGTGTTCGGGATCACGTCAGTATTTACTTCAGGACCTTCACACTGTCTCTGGACTTGCTCTGTGAATATCTGCAAGATTCGGACCAACCTCAAACCTGCAAGCCACAGGACTTCCTCACTCACTAGTGTCTGTCTGACTCAATTGTCTGAAGACCAGGAGTTTTTACACCTTAGATTTAGTTATTTTTGATAAATTTGTTTCAAAGAAAATCGCTGTCTTCACCGCCTTTCCCGTCATACCAAATGAAACTGACGACCATAAATTACCAAATGTTAGCGTCTTATTACTTTATGGCAAATTGCCATAAGTTGAATAGGGTATGCGATAAAACATATATTTTCAGTGCCTTAATTTTCGGATGGCTGAAAATACCTGCGTACACGTACATTTCCTTTTTTTGTTTAGAGATCATTTGTTAAGGGGAATGCTGTAACCGATCGGTTACATTTGAATTAGTTTTTTGCAAATTTGCGAACCTTAATAATTGTCACCATCATCGATCTCATCGATTTTTTAAATGCTGAGGGTTGTTAGAGGGCTCTGTCATGGTTACTATTCATATTTTGTCTGAATTTGGTAAGTATTATGTCTGCTGTTCAATGTTATTACATATTATCACATGAACTGGCCCGTATCTCCACCTGTGTGACGTACACCAGCACAGATAAGAAATCCATATTACCGCTGTTGTACGTCATCAACCGGAACTTTTTCCCTGCAATGGTACCGTTCGTACGTGCACGTCGCGACACAGACCGATTTGTCGTGATCGATGCAGTGCTCTCATGGCATTTTGACAAAAAGGTGACCCGATAAATCCAGATACGGAAACATAGAAGGCATGCCCAACGAAATTTCGAGTCGCTAAAGCTAGCTTTACTATTCCCAAGAATCGAATGAGGATACCGTCGATCGTTTGGCTCAGTAACGTCACGGTTCCAGTTGCAAGGCTAATGTGGATATCGTCGTACCTGGCGATCGCCAAGCGACGTCGTACCTGGCGATCCCGATTGGCGATAAACCCGAGAGATACACCTCAACGAAAGTTCAACTTAATAAATGAATACTGTATAAACTTCGGGAAAGCGACATAGAACGCCAAATATCGACGAACTACGACAAATTTCCTTCATCACACAAATACTATTCCGTTGTTTCTCGATCGGAATCAAGCCTAAGCTGTCGAACTGTAGCGTAAACTCTGCAGTGCAGCGCTGTAGAATCCGATGCATTTCGAAAGTTGACTCGGACAACACTCACAACAGAACAGAGTTCCCGTCAAGTAACAAAATTGGGAAGTACCTACGGGCGATATATGTGTTACAGCAAATTTCAAAGTACGTATGACGAAAACATTGACGACT
This sequence comes from Ptychodera flava, assembly GCF_041260155.1. Taxonomy (NCBI): domain Eukaryota; kingdom Metazoa; phylum Hemichordata; class Enteropneusta; family Ptychoderidae; genus Ptychodera; species Ptychodera flava. The sequence continues at coordinate 35,709,003 of NC_091935.1, forward strand.
GAGATGGCCACCGCGCCGGCGGAGACCGGTGACGGCAGTGCCCACTACAAGCGTACACTGTGTGTGTCATCGATCTGAAACTTTCGGGCTCGCCAAGGCTGTAAACTTGTGATATTTTAAAAGCCACAGCATCTCTAAGAATGATAACTACTGTTTCGACCGTGCCGTTGCATTCGCTTTATAAATATAATTCTAAATATTCTAAATAACTCAAAATACTATCGTTATCAGTCGCCAGCGCGGTGAAAGCTATGCCCGGCGATGGCAGACTTGCCCTGGCATCGCTCCAGCGCGAGACAATGATTGACACGCGCACGTGACCGAATCCGTATGTCTGATTGGTGGAGATACCATTCCATGTATCAAAGTTTTAGCTTAATGGGATTTATGAATGAAAGTATACCTGTAAACATTTGCACATCTCCTGGGTGACGGACCGCTTTACTCATTAAATATAAGTAATCCGCGTAAATAAAACACAAAATCGCGATAAAAATCATGCAATTTGTTACAATAATTTTGATCCATCCACATCAAAGAAAAATAAGAAGACTGTTCATGTGATAAATATATAATCCCATGGAATTTTTCTCTGTTTGACGTCATCGTATACTCGTGTTTTTCGCGGAGCCGCACAACTTCTCGCCTTCGGCTCGAAGTAGTACGGCTCCGCGAAAAACACTCGTATACGATGACGTCAAACAGAGAAAAATACCATGGGATTATATATAATTATCACATGCACAAGCCAAGTTTGTCGTCTCCGAACAAAAAATACGGGATTTATTCTCTGGTCGTTCTACGTCACGACAACCCGCGTCTATGTCATCAATTTTGGTGCGTCGGACCTTTTTTTTTGTCGATCTTCGGTGCGCTCGTAAATATGTAAACAAACAACATGGCGGCCGATGTTTCTCCCACGATCAAAAGTCATGTAATGAAATCGATATTTTCACAGACTACGACATTAATAATCAGAACAATGTAAACACAAGAGTGTACCGCCTGTATATTCCGAAGGAATTACGTGAAAAATTTGCGGAAACAACGAACTGGAAGCTGGTCGCGTATACCGTGGGTTCCGTACGCATTGCAAACAGGGTCAGGTGCGACGTTTACAGTGTTCGCGCCGTCGAGATTCAGTCGATATTTGTTCCCGAAAAATAGCGTGTCTGTGATAAATTTCCAGGACTATGCTATCTTTGAAATAGAGTATAACTTTGCGGAAGGTAGCCTACGTGTAGACCGAGAGCTGTCATTTGCTCCACACACGAACGAACGTGAGCGCTAACATACACGACGGGCGATTGGAAATGATTGACAACTTGTTCACGGCGTACTGATATTATTCCTAAAGTAGTTCAAAAGTTTAAACGCGGAATCGTCATGCAAATTTATTTTATTTTGCAAAAAATAACGATTTCTTGGCTTGTGCATGTGATAAGTATATTATTCCCTAATATTTTTCTTCGTTCAGCTCGGAAAATACTCGTGACGTAATGACCGTGTCACCACTCGTCTTCGACTCGTGGTGACACGGTCATTACGTCACTCGTATTTCCTTCGCTGAACGAAGAAAAATATTAGGGAATAATATCTTATTGGGTCATGCAGTGTTATATATTGGGTTGGTATTACATAGTGGGTTAAATTTTATCGCATATTGAGTTGGCATGATAGAACATTTTAATAGTGCCTTACGTTTCCCTAAAGCATATTAAGATATCCATCCACACACAAACCAATTTCTTTCCATGTTCAAAATATGTCATTTTTGTCATTGTTCATTAGATATGCACATTTCAAATTACCTAACAGTAAACTGCTAGACTTATAGCTTATTGCAGTGGTACCATACTATATACGTGTGCAGAGGCAGTTAAACCAGTACATCAGACGCTCGGACCACCAGTACCTTGAATGATGGCAAATACATACGTCACATATTGTGCAGAGTTAGATTAGGTGACGGTGGTGAGACCAATCTTCGAATTACAGAAGAACTACCGGCAGATTTCTAGTTCACACGTCATAAACTATTAAAGTTATTGCCTGTAAGCGAGGTATGGCGTAGAATGCCTTCCAAAATTTACCTATGTAATACTGCAGTTCACCTGTGCAACACTGTAGTGCGGAAATGATATGATTCAACTATAAAATGGAATACTCTATGCTTAAATGTCATTATGACCCACTGATATAATATATGGAAAAAAGATATTCCCAGCAGACTTCAGTGACAAAAATAGGCCATAGATGGCTCGACAAAAATAGATCGTCCTCAATACAAAAGGGAAAACCTCTTCGTCTCAATCCTTGCTGCAGCCGCGTCTGGAGTTCATGCTGGTGTTGACGGACTGGTATGCTACCGAAAACGACTTCACTGTACGCAACTCCAGTAAATATTCTCGCTATATTATAGCCAACTACTAAAGTTAAACGTGTCAGTTTAATCCTTTGTCGATGCTCAAAATGTCATCAGTTGCTTTCGTGGCGTTATTGTGGCTTTTAGTGTATTTTCAATTGTACTCAAATAGTATTGTCAATTTCGACTGATGACTCGGATATTTACAGCTCGGTTAACGAGCAGGCACGCGTTCTATGTACTTGCAGACGACAGTCAACGCAATGGTTTTCATATGATCGAAAAACAGACAAACTATCTCAATCACCGTTATCAAATCTCTAGGTTTACCTTATTTTCTCCAAACTCTTCAGATTTCACTCTATTTGCATCTACGCTATAACGTCGACCAATGGCCTTAATAACTTACCAGTAGAAGAAAAAGTACCGACCGTGTTACCCTACCTTTGACATCACAAATAGGGTAAAACTGAAATTCTACAAACCGTATAATTGTTGTGTGGTATTACACTGAGGGTATAACCGAGTCTTACTGTGTGAAGATACTAACCTCAACTACGGACCCTACAAACTATGTAGTTTTCAAAACTGATGGCCCATTATACCGTAATTATCAATTTAAATTGTAAACGAGGCCCAACGCAGGCATAGTTAGCAGGAAAAGGGTTCAAATTTAGAGCGGTGTTGCACATAACACTGCGTATTATTCCGAAATCAGTTTTTGTTTGTTTTTTGTTTGTTTGGTTTTTTGCAATTTTAATAATGTGTTTACCCAAGATGAAAAAATGGGTTCACCTTTTCGCATGACAAGCAGTTCTAAGTTAGGCGAGAAAGAGGCATAAAGTTAAGCATATTTTTTCAAAGCACCCCTTTTCCTGGCTTCTTTTTTCTCCGGTTTCTACATTTCAAAAACGTCACGGTTCTATGCCACTCCAGCTGGGGTTTGCATGTCACCATTGATAATAAATATTGCTTTCAAAAAAAGTGAGTTGGTTAAGTGCAGCACCACCTTCAGGGTGTCACTTGTAATAGGCCCCTGTGTTTGTGTATTCGGTCATGAGACACTTCACAACAAAATTGCCGCCTGGCTGCAAGCCATGTCGGATTGTATCTCAGAGCAAAGTGCAAGGCAAAGTGCAAATTTGAATGGAATAAGTTCAGGCAAACCATTCAACCAAGTCAATTTTCGTCGTCGACCACATAGATGTGTATAATGTTTCCTTCAAAAAGTTATCGTTTCGACTTAGTTAGTGGATGGTATGTGAACTCAAACGTAAATCATTTCACAACGCCACAAACTTAAGTTCTTGTGACATTCTTTAAAATTTACCTTAAGATATCGCCTGTCCTTACTGCTCCCAATAGCGTCCCGAAGTCCAACCAGTACGTAACGTTCATATCTTCATAAATAGTTATTATATTGCGAACCATGTAGCGTAAGTCGTCAAGTTGTTCAGCGGATAAATAGCAAGGCATGTTGTAAGAGCGAGTTGCGTGTGGAAGGATCGAGAAGTGCAGAACTGATAGTGTAGAAACAGTTAATCCCATTGATATTATAATGAGTTTCCACCTTGAACGTAAACGAGCTACGGAATGTGAGAGTTTCTTCATATTTCGGTCCAAAAACATCCAGTCCTCCAGCTAAAGATAATCACTAGTTCGTAGTGATGTTTGCAAGCTGAACTTTTCCTCTAAGTGACGCTAAATGTCTCCCTTATCCTTTTTTGGAATTTCTTTGCCTTGCTATTGTTGTAGACGATAACGATGCGGCCTGTGAGCAGGAGAAAGTAAACATAATCAGAGTCAGTGTTTTTGATAGTTGTGGCAATATCTTCAGTGAACGTTTAAAAAGTTAAGAATATAGGTGCAAGTTAAAATCACGTTTGGAATGTGTCTTTTAAAATTGCTTCTTCAGTGTATGTACATACCACAATGCAATGCGACAAAATGACTTTATGCCTGTCGGGATATTGATCCTCGGGCCCTTTTCGATTAAGGTAGTGTGCACCTCGAAAGTCAAAGGCTTAAACTTTTGCCCAAAATTTCCTGATGGAAGTCTCAACTATTCTCTTACCAAATAAACAATAAACATCGGGGTTCATCGTCCAAATTTTGGAACTAGCGATACCAATTCCCCAACATTTTGCGATATTTGAAATTCAAAATGGCAGTCATTCCTGTGTTAACTCTATGGGGGAAATTTAATTTTGGATTTTCGAAAAACTAAGATGGTTAAAGTTTTTCTTTCTCCGAGCGCTTGAAAATATGCCCCACAAGTGGTAGATCAGAATTGTAGAAATTTGAGAGTCCGACTGTCTGTCCGCGAGGTACATTCTTCCTTAAGTGGTTAATTAATTACTTTTTCACTAATAAAACCTAAAACCAGTAAACAAAACATTTACATAAGAATAAGAAACTATCGCAAATATCACCCGTATGGATTCTATCTGAACGTCTGAAATATCTGATATGGTATGGCTCTTGTTTGAGACGTCTATGCGTATAGGAACGTCGGAACATAGCCTAAGGGACCGAGCACAATTAACGGCAGGGGGGCCGGAAGAGGAAATGGGGGGGGGCACGAAAAAAATGAGTGTTCTTGGGGTGGGCCATGAAAATTCCAGGGAAGGTAAGGGGTGGGCCACCAAAATTTTTTATACCATGACAGACAGAGAATGTTTCAGCATTTTTGTTCCTTGTTGAAGCTGGAGTTCCTTGTTAAACTTCTTGTAGCATGATGAAATACCAAGTCTTAAACCTCACAATGCAGTTGTTATGTGTAAAATGAGCAATATTATTTTTGAAAATTGACTTCATTTGTCAACAATAATAATGGTTGGTAATGATACAGAGGCTAGGTTGAAACTGATTATTTCATCATGCTATAGGAAGAACTAGAATACGTAGTGGACACACAGGAAAACAATTCTGAAAAAAAGGAGAAAAAATGGCATTAATGGGTCTTTTATAGTTAGCCCATGAAGGACTATTCCAATGGCAGACTGTCATTACAGTGGAGTAACATTGAATATCTTGGGTAGTCATAGAAAGGCAGACACTGGGTTGTGGAAAGTGCATTGAAATCACAATGGTCATGTTATACATTTTCCCCAACATCTGAAAACATCATACAGACACTCAGTTGAAGCAAAGCATAGACATACCGGTATATGAAATGCTAAACATGCATACCAGCAAACAGACTCAAAAATAATTATGCAGTTCAGTTCAGTCTTCTCAGTGACAAAATTGTCCTAAAATTCTTACTCTTTGCTGTATCATACTTTGGAAATTAAAAAGACAATGCATTCATTCTATATACCATGGGTAATATGTACATGACCCCTGTGTGACCATTTGTTCGGATGACTTTTGAGAAAAGGATTAATTAAAAACTATATTAAACTGAAGGGGGAAAGTTACATGGAATTTTGCTCATAAAAACACTTATCTTTAGGGTTGTGCAGGAATCTGTCAAAAATGTCCTCCAAATGTCTTTTGTTTTCAGGGTATTCAAACTAAACACACAACACACAGCATAATAACTGAACATTCTTATATACGGCTGGTTAAAGGTACAGTAGCTAAATTTCTTAATTTCCCTGGTATTTAGTCTCGGTATAAATTGACAGTTATTGTTCAACTCCCTAAAATATGTAGCATTGTCCAGTGTTCAGCATAGTGACAGCATACTATACGTATTCTTGATAGTCTAGATTAAAAGTCACAATATTTCAATCATAACAGAGCAATTTGCACACATTGTAATAACAAGCTGAACACTGGGTATTTAAGCAATGTTTTAAGGAGTTGAAAAAGAAATTTACATTTAAAAGAGAAAAACACACTGAAAATTGTTCAAAAGATATAGCCACTGTCCCTGTAAAGGGAGCAGTGACACCAACCATTTCCAGTCCATTCTGTATGCAAAATATGTACAAAATGAATAGTTTTGTACATGTAATAGCCCAGTATTTTCCCCAGAGCAATACAGAGTGGCAGCCACCGCTCTGTAATTTTTGGTAAATAGTACAAACTTGTTACCATAACAATAATCATTGTTATGCAAATCAGTCACCAATCTCCTTAGAAAAATAATGGGGAGAAGTGATTAGCCCACATTTTTGAAATCACAGTTGTCAACATCCGACACACACACACACACACATATAGATCAGTTTCATTAGAAAGTGTGTGGATTTGATAGTATAGTTAACACAGCTTAAAGGCCCATGAGCTGCAATTCGATAAAATTTGTAAAGTTTCAAATGTCTCTGATATTCTCACATATCCTTTTAATTTGAAGTGCTTATTTTACTCAGAGTATGATGAAATGCACAATATTGAGCTTGTTAGACTAACTTGGAGATGTGCAGTGAACACTGTCATCATTAAAAATAATTCATGTCTAAATCGATGCTTCAACTATAACAACTATAACAGCACTGAATGAACTTGTAGATTGGTTATAAGGTATTTGGTAATTTCATCATTCTTTGAGATTAAAATAGCACAACACAATACTGAAAAGTAGCTGTAGGTGTTACAAGTAGTAAAGCTTGAACATATGTTATTTTGTTTGTTTATTATTTATATATTTATTTGTTTATTATTTATTTCAAGAATGCAAGAATGTTGTTTTCACTAAAGCATATATTCAAAGTTATAAGGATTATATATATGTGTACAACTTTGTACCTATGTAATCTTTCTTTTTTGGGGAGGGGGCCAAAAACATTTTGTTGCCGGTGATGGGGGGCCACTAAATTTTTTGCTGGTGTTAGGGGGCCTGTAAAAATATATGCACCACATATTTTCTCTTCCAGACCCCCCTGCCGTTAATTGTGGTCGTTCCCTAACTCGACACTAAACCTACCCAGTCCACATCACGCCTGTGGGTTAGAACATACAGTTCAGTGGGTAGTAGAAGACAAATTGCCAGGTGAAGAAAATTTCCCCGCGTCCACTGATGCAAGAATCGTCACCAACGAACTTTGCGACACAAGTGCAGTCACGTGTCGAGTCAGGGAGCACACCTAGACCACTGTTTATCTAACTAGCTTACTGAATCCTTGTCTATCACCATCACCATCTTCGTTGACGGAAATTTCTAGGACACTCCTTTCCATTATCATTTTAGTCAGCGAATGTACAAGCTGTAGGTGAGCGACGGTATCGTTGGCATTAGTTCAATATTCATGAAAAAAATTGCAGGTCTGTACGGGAATTTCCCTGAAACATCACGTTTAAAAATGCATCGATCCGTCTCTTGTCGTTAAGAGTTAAAATTTGTTAGTGTTTACTTTAAACCGACACTACAAACATAGCAATTTTACGATTATGTCTGGTCAGGAGTTTCTGACATGGTCACGTATTGACAATACATGTAAATTGGAGGTAGGGAGGGATTATACACGCTCTCGGGATCGTAACGTATTGTCTGGTATGTGCAACTTACATTTCTTGACTTTCGATGCTACATTCAGTTGGCAGTTGACAAGGAAAATTGTATTACTCACACAGCTTTTGTCTTAGAGAGAGTTGTCCGTGGCTCTTTCTGCCCGAAGCGTCAAAGGAACTTTCAGTTTGACTTCACGGCGTTCGATACGAGTACTGAGAAGAAATAAGACTTCAATAAGACTTCAACTGTATGCATGAATAGCTGGCAACGTTGATGCTTTCAAGCCTTTGCAAATGTAACACAGTTCGGTCAAAGACAAAGACAAATCCCACATGTATGTACATGTATTGGACTTTTCTCAAATGACACAGTTGCTAAAAAACTATTAATTCAGAGCGTTCACAATGTACCCAGAGTAGTTTCTTTGTCTGAATGACAATCTGATTTCGGGGGGTGGGGGTGGGATCAGGGGAAAACAAAAGAAGTTATTCTTGATGCGGAGGAAGATTTTAAAGTTGAAATGAAACCATCAATGAACATTTTTTTGGCCTTGACAAAGAAGTCAACTGCATATCTTCTATGTAATTTGTTGGACCACGAGTTTCCCTGACCTAGACCCCCACCCCGGCAGTGTAAAAACGCAGCTAATGTATATGCTATTCAGCAGATATATCGCTCTCAACATCGATTTACATCGCATTCTGCGCGTCTTCAACAGGCAAAGTGTCATCGGTATTTCTTGGATAATGACTAGCATGTGAACATAATTCATTCCAAAACTTTTTGATGACTATCAATAACCTTTAACCTATTTTGGAACTTCAGCAATTACAAGAGGTATAGTTCTGCCAGGTATTTAAGGCAAGGGCAACTTCCTGGAGGCATTAACTTTCATAACTGTTCCGCCCAATTTATCATCTGTATATCGAAGCCTCAGCTAACCGATAGCGTTGGGGTTTGCTTTCCGTTTGATATTGGCTAGTATGCGACCAAAGTCCCCCCCCAATACAAATAGTGCCGACAGATGACCTTTAGCATACTTTTATGTATCACAGCAACTTCGACAACCCTGTATTTCAAAGAAGGATGTCTCGACACTGCTCTTCACCTATATTTAGTGAATGTTGTAATGTATAGGAGTTTTTTGGTGGACACCTGAATTGCCCCGATATATATATATTTTACGAAAATTAAAGAAGAACCATACACCCTCATTAGTATTGATGTTCCAAGCAAACGTTTGTAAAGCGGTCCAGAATGAAAGTACCTATGCGAGCAACTACATACGAAACAACAATGTAATTAGGCCTAATACATTACAATGCCCTTCAAAGTAATGAATACAAATGTATTATTTCTACACTTATATCATCATTAATTATACTCACAACTCCAGTCCCTGTCCGCTACCACATTCCAGGTCAGATTTGTACAAAAACACAGTTCGTTTAATGCCAATGTTGCATTTTAAAGTAATTTCCGGTGAAGATTTGCATTATAGTGTAATTAACTTCTTCACTGGTGTTACGTCGGCTCCGCAGTTATGCAAGTTTTTTTTGTCATTTAGTTTTCTCTAAACAAAGGCTATATATTGTTGTTGTTACGTGAAGGTTGGCACCAAGTCATCCTCTAATCAACGGTCGTGTGATAGAGGGACCGTGGTGTGGTTGAGTACCAAGGATCGCAGACATTCACACCTTTTGCGTCGGGAACAATTCATTCAAAACTTGTGCCAAACTTCATTTTCACGTTTAGTCATTTCAATGACAATGCCATTCTGGCAGACGTTTTAGTTTGGAAAGTCATTAGTTATAGAACAGTAGACCATCTCACACAAAAGACTGACAATACATGACATTATGTAGCAGACCTGCTGATCCAACGTTGTGACATGCCCCATACGGGCAAATGATGACGTGTCTCGTGGTTCTTTTCAAATGTCGGTGGAAATTAAAATCGTACCACACTCTGTAGGCCTATTTCTTGTGGCGTCGGTATCCGGCATAGCCACGATCCTGTATAAAGTGGAGAGATTCTGACTTATTCTTGTCCTTCCATTGGCTACATACTTTGTTGAATCACGAGTTCCAAGACCTACACCCCATATATGGCAGGTTCAACTGAAATAAATGCAATACTTTGGTCCCTGTTGATACTCCTGTATTCAATAGACACGTCGCTCTCAAAATTAACTGACATCGCATTCTGTGTGTTTTCCAAATGCTTATTGTCATCTCAGTATAGAGTCTGTAAAATGAAAGCTTACAGGAAACCTGCTCAGCGAGATGATCAAGAAACTTATGCAATGCAATGCAGATTGACTGTAAAGGACCAAGCTACATGTAAGTGGGGCGGAGATTACAACCTGTGTACCTAACAGGGAGCTTAGAGACTGTTTAGGAGAGCCTAATTTTGCTTTCTTCTAGTAGTTCCACAGGGAGCTCTTTTCCTTGTTTATTTGTGTCTGTGTTTGTTTGTGTGTAAGTGTTTGTGTTTGTTTATTTGTTATTTTTAATAAAATAACAGCGAAAAGTTGTTTTGTTTATATTTGTCAATAAAGAGCAGTTTATTTATTTATTTATTTATTTATTTGTTTGTGTATATGTATTTCCGATGGTTAGGGTTAGGATTAGTCTTAAGTTAGGGTTAGGCTTGGGCTTAGGCTTAGGTTTAGCCTTAAGTCACTCCCTCTATATTACCAGACTGGTATAATATAGAGTTTTTAAATCATTACTGGTTTTTAATTCCATTTCTCACTACTATATAGTTTTGGTTTTTTCGCTCACTGTATTTCCAGATTTCATAAGTATTGTAATTTGCATTTGATTTCGATTTTACCCTCAGTTTACCTTTTACAAGCCTGATTTTTACTTTTGTATGTGCTCACTTTTATTTTACAGCTTTTATCCTGAAGAAGGCAATTTGTGTGTTGCCGAAACGTCGGTATATTTTAAATAAAGATTATTAGAAAACCAAGAGTACTGGTTGAACTGCCTCCTTTACAAAAGTATGAAAACTGTTATTGTATTATATTGGTGTCCAATCCATGCCAAAATTTCTACTTTTATTTTACCTTTATGAATTCAATTTTGCGACTCAACATTTCTCTCTTTATTCAATGTTTACAACTCGAACAACAGCGGTTTTTTGACCTTGTGAAGCATGTCTTCAGAAGAGCTATGGATAAGGTTCGAAAAGTCTCATGAGTGAGATGTGCGTCTGAATATGAATCTTAGGCGAAGGTTATGAAGTTAATTCTGCATCGAGATTGCTCTAACAAGGAAGAATGTCAATTCTCCTGATTAAATGCTTCTTGCGCGAATGCATTCACCGGTGTCAACCTCCACCACGAGTGCAACATGGCATTGTGAAAGGCGAAATGGGAATTTGTCACGTTTAATTGTAAAATGAAATTTAGAATAATAAAATTGAGAGTAATGATGTAGAATTGTAAAATCATGAAGTAATAGGTCGAGTAGTAGAATGTAAAATAGAATGTAGAAAGACACAGAAAGTTGAGTTGTAACATTGAAAATAAAACAGAAAGTCGAGGGGAATGTTAGGATGTAAAAGTGAATTTTGAATAGTAAAGTAAAAAGTAGTAATTTTGGCAAGGATTGAACACCATAGGCGTGTTTCGTTCGTAGTTTTGGGAATACGAGTTGAGGTACCCGTCTGGATCGTAGTGCTTTCAGTAACTGCAAGATGACAACCCAAGGTGCTGCTTGTAAGCACCACAGTGACTTTAGATCTTTATTACAAGATGGCGAGCTTGACGTTCCAGATTTCCAATTCTCAATCTGCAGTGTACATTCTCTACAAACTTTAAGTTATATACTTTTCTAAACTTAAATAACTATAAAATTATCATCACTATACGTAGGTCATAACATGGGCATTTCCGTCAGTTTTTGATTGTTTCTGAGGAGTAAACAAGATCACAAAAATAGAATATACCCTTCTTGTTCTGTTATTATTCTGATATTCATTTTTTACCAATAATTAATTACTCAAAACGTATGATGCTATCTCCTGTATCCTTCTCATACGATCTTGAACCAACCTCAACACGCCTTTGCAACGTGAGGAACGCTTAGAGATAAATGTTTACAACACGGGGCGGTACAAACGTTCCCACCTTTGCTTGTTCTTTGCTGTTCTCGTCAGTTTATAGTCACCTCACTGTGACATCTGACCCAATGCCAAAGCAGATCCCGTTCAAACCGCATGCGCAAAAGACACTATACTTCAAGTCCACGGTCCTAATACATTTCTACTCAATAAACATACAGGTGTAAATCAGGCGTAGGTATGTACCTTCGTTTAACATGGTTAACCGACTTTCAAGTTTTCTATGTATATATTTATTGATTAACAAAAATATATTTGAACCGTGGACTTAGCGATGTTTCAAACGCCTGTGGTTCACATCTCACGCATCGGTCACAAAAACCAACCAATCGTAAGAGGTTTGCAAGCTAATCGTTTTCACTACAAGACGGTGAAGTACTGATAAGAACGACAATTAAATTGCTTTCACTAAATCAGTTTCAACTGTGCTGTATCTTGCAAACTCAACAATCGTTAACAAAGTCGGATTACACAGTCCAACGGAAACTGTTTAGAATCTCATGACATGCCAGCGGATCTAGTTTTGAAACACACTACGTATCTATAACACTATTGGAACTAATTTGGGATTATTGGATCTTTATATCTTTTAAATTTCTCAAACGTGTTATGTGCCCTATGGCTGAATGTTGCAATACTACAAATTAATCATAAAAACAAGCGTGTAACTTATAAAGAAATGCAGATGAGGTTACATTTACAGATTACATAGACATTACTTCACCATCCAATTATCCCAAATTAGTTGCAATCGTGTTCGATAAAAAACTTACTGCTTATAACAAAATTTAAACTGTAACAATAAAAAGAATGTTGGTCATGTAAATGGACTTTCATTTGCGAAGGAGCACATACAGGTAACACTACTTTGAAAAACGTGACAATCTTTATTGAAAATAACCAGTTCTATTACAGGGAGAGAAGGCGTTATTAGTCACAGCAAGAGTGTCTTTATGATTATCAATACTGTTGATAAAAATTACTATTTCTATAATTATTGCATGCTTACAAAAGTACAAAACTGCACTAGAATCCTGAGTGATGATCACTGTTTATGCAGAATTCACGCAAATGTGGCAATAGACCTTCAGAAATGTGGTCAATATAGTTACAGCTGTAGCATTGCACAGTAGCTTGATTAGCGGTCACAGTACCGCCTCAGCCGCGGTCTCTCTAAACAGTAATTGTTTAAAGAAACAGTTACTGATTAGTTACTGTTCTCGATATGCGGGTTTTCGAAACTTCAGTGCTGGGTCGATGGTTCTAGAATACTGACAAACTGTTTCTCTGCGTCAGCTGCACTTCAATGTGATTAGAGAGACTGCCGAGGCAGTACTGTGACCGCACATCAAGTTACATAGCAATGCTGCTGCAATGTAACTATATTGACCACATTTTTGAGGGTCTTTGCTACAGCTGCATGAATTTAGCATAAACACTGATAATAATTCTGAATTCTAGTGCAGTAGGATATTTTTCCAAGTATACAATAATGACAGATATGCTAATTTTATTATCAAGAATACTCATGATTATATATTTATTTTTATATCATATCATGCTACCATGCGCCATTCTGATTGGACGAGAGATCTTTCAACCGATGCTAAATTACCGTTTTAGCAGTGCTAAATCGTTAGGGAGCTTTCAGTAATTACAGGGGGGATGAGCCGGGGGAATTGGGGGGAGGGTCATTTTTTAGAAAAGAGCTCAAGGGGGGGTCACTTTTTATAAACCTATCTTTAGGGGAGGGTCACTTTTGACAGAAGCTGATTTTATGGCCAAAACGTTGAATTTCCGTGTGATATTTCCTGAATAGGAAATCACCAACAAAATACGTACACATTATCCACAAGTTTCACAAGCAAAGAAGATGCAGTGGTATCCTACATTAAACACCTTGAACAGTTAAATAAAACTGATAAAAGACAAGCGACAAAAACATATGCAACAGGTGGAAAAGTGTATATCAATTATCAAATGTACATAAATGCAAAGATATTGTCAATTTTTATATTGACAAAAATTGTGCATAGTTCTCTCATAGACTACCATGTACAGTAAATCATCATAGACTACCATGTACAGTAAATAAACTTTTCAGTGAAATTCCAAAATCAAATTTCTTGCACAACCATGGACTTGTAACCACTCTAGTCTAATCAAGAAAAATAATGTAAATAATCCAGCATACATAAATGCTCAGATTTATCTAATTTTGTACTGAAAAAAAATTATTCATAGTTTCATCATAGACCCCCATGCATAGTGAATCGACATTTCGGTGAAATTCCAAAATCAAATTTCTTGCACAACCATGGACTTGTAACCACTCTACTCTAATCAAGAACAATAATGTTAATAATCCAGCATACATAAATGCACAGATTTATCTAATTTTGTACTGAAAAAAAAATTATTCATAGTTTCATCATAGACCCCCATGGATAGTGAATTGACATTTTCGTGAAATTCTAAAATCAAATTTTTTACACAACCATGGACTTGTAACCACTCTAGTCTAATCAAGAACATTAATATCAATAATCAAGAGTACACAAATGCAAAGATTTACCTGTTTTTGTGTTGGAAAAAACTATTCATAGTTTCATCAAAGACACCATGGATAGTGAACCAACTTTTTAGATGAAATTCAGAAATAAATTTCTTCTACACGAATGCTCATTTTACTTCCCAATTCAAGCAAAGTACATTTAAATACATTATCAAACATATATAATATACAGATATAGCATGTTTTGTGGGGGGGGGGGAAATTGTCAATAATTTGCCTGATAGACTCCATGTATTATGATTTGATATTTTTGGATGAAGCACTAAATCAGCTACATCTTGCCTTCTTATAGTTGCACAAAATATGGTGACCCTCCCTCAAATGTATGAAATACCATATCTCTTCAAATATTCTTGCGTGATAAATTGCGACTGTCCCTCCAAAAACACCAGCCCTCCCCTCTGTAATTTGTCCTTAACATAACAATTGAACCAATCGTTATGTAAATTAGCTGATACTGTTTCAGTTATTCCTGGGGAGAATACCGCAGTTGTTGATGGGAGGGTCAAATTTTAGAATGTCGGACAAGGGGGGAGGGTCACATTTTAGACAGGAGGATAGCGGGGAGGGTCACTTTTTACGGTACAGTTGTGCGCGAAATTCCCCCGGCCCACCCCCTTGTAATTACTGAAAGCTCCCTCAATCGGAACCCTACATCAGCATATTCGAAAATTGCTGAGTCGGCGCATTTGAACTGACCTATATAAACTTAATCGTAAACAATCCGCCCTGTTTCAAAATCAGAAGTCCGAATTTCAATGCACAAATAAAGTATGGTTTTTTAACTTACCTCTCAGTGACATTAGTTTAGGGTCGAATATGAAGAAATCTCTTAAGCAGCACATTTGAGTATTATGTACACAAAGCAATGCATTAAGACAACGGCTTGCACTTTGATTGATTCAGCGGGAGTCCATATCAGATTGATGACAGATGCAAAGTCAGCGTCAAGCTCTCGCCGAATCGGACAACATACACTGACAACTGTTTATCACAGTTGAAGTCCTGCCATTTAATTTCTGGATTATTTCAAAACTTGACGTTTTCTAGCTCAGTGATTGTCCAAATTATCCATAAAATAGCAGTTGTGACCTTACCGTATTACCTCTGAATGTTGCGACGGTTGACCCGTAGGGTAAAGAGTGAGTCTAATCTAGTTTTAGTATTGCAAAAAATGATAGGACTATTGTTCTTTTGAAAATTTACGGTAAAACTTACTACTTTTATTGCTCTGAACTCTTCATCTGTTTTCTCTATCTAAATTAGGTCGTATTCAACAAGTTATTGTTCGCCTTGGGCTTAGTTATTCCTGGCCCCCGCTATGCTTCACCCGACACAAAAACTAAGCAGTCGGATATTATGAAAGAGATTGGAAGAAATTCGAAATTAATTATGTTTTAACGTTATTAATTACTTTGTGCCACGATTAAAAGGCGTCTGTGTTTGTGTACGACGATTCCGACGTCATCGCTTGCAGGCGTGTCATGTCTCCATCCTTGCCCAATCCCTTAATGTCATGAAATGTTTATGCTGCAAGAAAAAATGAATACGTATTACCAAAACCTATAATAGATAACACTTCTTGACTCTCTTCTCCTGATGTCCTGATGACTCGAATAGCTAACGTAAAGCTCAAGGGAACGCGATTACCTGTCGCTACGTAGCTGTAGTCAGTGTATATGATATCCTGAGCATAATATTGTGCATCATAAAATTGTTTTCCCTAGAATTTTAATTTTAAAAACGTATGCTGCACACCGCTATGTCCACCTGGTGTTTACTAATGCTACTCCAAATAAAGTACGCTTTACGTATATTTTAATCTCGATCACTGTATAAGATCGCTGAGATATTATGCGCCTCGAAATTAAAGAATTTCGTTGGGAAAAGTTAAATCAATCCCTTTTGAAATCAAGAATAGAATTTAGGGGGAAACAAGGCAGAACTTGGTACAAGAGAAACATATCATTCAATGTTTCCCGACACTTAAAATTCAAAATGGCCGCTATCCTTATGTTAACTCGATGGACAGAAATTGAGTTTTTGACTTTCACAAAAATGAGCTGGTGAAAATTTTAGTTATTCTACTTGTTTCAAAATGAATACCCCAAAAGTGATGGAAAAAAAGGTTTTGTAAAAGTTCGAATATCTAAGTCTTTCCCCTAGGTGCATTTTATCCTACATAATCTTCATTACACAATGCCTATTCCCAACAAGCAACCGGAGAGTACACCTCCAACCTTAATCATGCTATACACATATTCACCAAAAAATCATCATATAATATCAATATTACCAACCAGATCTCTCACACTATCGACTTTCACTAAAGCATGAGAACCTAGTATATATGAGAATTTAAAAACGTCTCCTTTGAATTAAGCATATAAGCTTCAGACTTACATTTTAAGTGATTAAGGTTAAATAGCCACGTGACTGGCCAATTAACAATCCTGTTGATGTCGGATTGCACGGTCAGAGAGCCAATCAAATGGTATGTCACCTAAAAGGAGGACCAAGATGAGACCACTGAAGGATGCCTGAATCGACAGGTATCCTCTTAGAAAAAGACAATCTTAACAACTTTGTGTAGTCTATTGTGAATATACAAATAGAACCAAGTCAAATTGGTGCTTAATACCGTCGAATGCATTTGAGGTGTCAGTGTATATGATATCCTATTGTGCGTTGTTATTAATTGCTATTACAATATCTACCATAAGAAACGATATATTTAATAACCCAATACCTGTAACAAAACCATACTGATTAATAGATCCTTCTTTGAAGACATAATGTGATGTCGTAAATAAACTATCATTACAAAGATTGTAGGCAAAGAGGGTAAAATGGAAATCGGTCGATAATTTTCAACTTTAGCTCGACTTCCTGGGGTTTTTTTTGAAATTGGAAGCGAAGGAAATAAATAGTAATCTAATTGCTCGTTCAGTAAAACAGTAATTGGAGTTGCAAGTTCGTTTGTACATTCCTTTCTGATTTATATTGGGAATACCTAAACTTGGATAACTTTGCTGGTGTTAATGTAAAGAAGTTCTTTCCTAACACTATCAATACCAACAAGAACAGAAAATTGGTTGTCAGTTGTGGTTGGTACATGTGGAAAATATAATCAACATCGTATCAAGTTGTGTGCTACTGGAAAAACGGAATCCAACACTTCCATTTATACGGAATAGTTATTGAAAATGTTCTGTAGTACGTAAAAGGATAAACATGTTTCAGTACACGTTCATGGTTATTTGGGATTCTAGTTTTCATCCCGAGAAAATCAATCTTCTTCGTCGGTAAAATCCAGGAGGTTGGTAAGTTATAACATCTTTTCTCGTTGACCTTGTCAAAAAAATTCTGTGAATCTAATTTTTCTTTCCATAACTTCCTCCGTAACATTTTCCCTGGTTTTCCGTCGTATTCACCGTCGTACTGTTCCCACTGAAAGAGATCAACAACGAGGTTTTTATACGAAGCGGTGTTACTGTCAGAATTGATTCCCTTTTCCGACAGACATTTAATGAATTCAGTGGCGTTGTAGGTGCCCCCTTCAGGAGTCGTTCGGCTAATGTCGGCATCTCCATCATGTCTGTAAAGTGAAATGACAGCATATGCTTAGAAAGGTTATAGTGTGTTTTTATCTTGTTGAAATAGATTTCCATGCGTGGTCGATAAAGATGTCATAACATTTCCATGCACTGTCTTTGGAAAAGATTTTTGCTGTACACTGTGAAAGGTTGGGCTCTGAAAATAAAATCGCTAGACAATGTATCGCCATCAAACGAAAGCATCGAGTAACAGAGCTGTATACAACCAAATATGGAATGGAGTGGCATATGAGTTTGATTACATGCCATTGTCTTGATTTATTATAGCTTCATATATTACTTCGGTTAAAATTGTGTTTCATTTTAACTAAACTAAGGGACTGGTCAGTTTCTTCAGCCTGGGGGGGCCCGGTGGATTCATGGGGGGGGGGGGGTCACCCTGTTTTTGACTTTGGTGATGGGGGGGGGTCACCTTGTTTTTGAAATGCCCAATAGGGGGGGTCAGTGTGTTTTGAATTTTGACACAGGCTCATCATTGCCAAAAATGCTAGTGTCAGCCACAAATTTCATTATTCAGTTGTATTTTTCGGCGCGCCCTTCGGGCGCGTAACTTTAATAATCAGTCATATTTTTCAGCACACCCAACTTTAACATATCAAGCATACATACATCAGAGATATCTGTATGTTCAATATTTTTCAGCGTGCTCTTCAAGCTCATTACTTTAATATATCAGACATTTTTCAGCATGCCGTTCAGGTGCATGACTTAATATACAAGGCATATATATCAGAGATATCAGGATGTTTCATATTTTTCGGCGCGCCCTTCGGGCGCCATACTTTAATAAAATCAGAGATATCTTGATGTTTGCAAAGTGAAAGTGTACCATTATGAAATCTGCATTTCATATGAAAAGGATGACAAATTTCTGATACCTTTCTGTTCTCTCTATGAGAATTCAGTATGAGAAAGCAACATGCACAAATATTTCACAATATATATTTGATACAGTGACTTATTTTAGAGATAGAAAAATGACAAGATATCTTTCCTTCTCATTGATGCAATTATTTTCCTTTGTGTCACAGGTTTTCTGTAGAAAGATGCTTTTTTATGAACAAAATAACAGTTAAAAAGGCAGTTTTTGTCATTATTAGCTGTGCTTTTATGGTTTCAATATTACAAGAAAAGGTCCTCTCAGACACTGTACACATCAGATTTGGCTAAAAAAGCTCTCTATGGCTCCTCAGGAGATTTAATTGGATGGTTGGCAAGTCTTAACACCCATCAAAGTTTTTGATTCACTGCTTTTTCCTCTTTGATATTAATGATTGACATCCATTTCTGTACAACAGTTCAGGACATCTGGTTAAGCATAGAAAGTGTGAAATACATTCAAAGCTCATTCAAAATAAAGCTCATTCAAAATGTACTGTATTCAAACTTTAAGATTAACACTTTGAAATTCCTATCTTACACTGACATGTCAACAATTTCATTAAAACATAGAATGACTATTTAAAATATAAATATATGTAAAATGTAAAATATAATATATATATATATATATATATACATATATATATATATATAGATATATATAGATATAATTTTATTTTATATTATATATATAGATATATATAGATATAATTTTTTGTCCACCTTTTGCTTTACCTATGTCGCGCGCCAGGGGGGGGGGGTCACCTTGTTTCGAACTATGGAATAGGGGGGTCACCCTGTTTTCAAAATTTGGCATAGGGGGGGTCAGCCACTTTTTGACGTCCACCCGGCCCCCCCCCCCCCCGTCCACCGCCCCCCCCCAGGCCGAAGAAACTGACCAGTCCCTAATCAGCCATGGAGAATCTACATAGACTGTGGTATATTTATTTCCAGGCATTAGGAAGAAAGATGAGTTTTGACGCCTATGTTATAACGATGTGTTACATAGGTCATTCTCCTCCACGAAGCTGTTTAAGGTCATTCTCCTCCATGACCTCGAAATCAATTAGCCTTCTTTAGAACTTTCCAGAACGTCATGTTTACTACAAGTTAAGACATTATTAGAATAGTTCTCAGTGTATCAATAGAAATTCTAGAATTCTCCAGTGTTGTCTGTATCTAAGCTCCCTTTAATATAAATACGGGACGGTACCGATTTTCAGTTAGGCTTTTAGGGATCACGTCGGTGTTTACTTCAGCACCTACACACTCTCGCTTGATTTGCTCTGTGAACATCTATACGGTTCGAACCAACCTAAAGCTTGCAAGCCAAAGTACTTCCTCACCCACCAGTTTCTGTCTGACTCAATTCTCTGGAGACTAGGAGCCTTTGTGCCGTCCCGGCTGATATAGTAGTTTTTGCTCTGCATTGTAATTTTATTTAAATTACACCCTAGATTTAGTTATTAGTTTTAATAAATTTATTTTAAGAAAATTGCTGATCACTTCAAATCCTTTTTTCTGTCGCAACAAATAAAAATTATGACAATAAAGTACCAAAAGTTAGCGTCATACTACTTCATGGCAAAATGCCATAAGTTGAATAGGGTATGTGATAAAATATATTTACAGTGCCTTAATTTACCTTCTGATTGTTGAAGAAACCTGTGCACATGTACATTTCCTTTTTGATTTCGAGGTCATTTACTAAGGGAAATGCTGTAACCAGTTGATGAACGATACATTCACAATTGCTGGTTAAATTTCTGTGAATTTGAATTAGTTTTTGCAAATTTGCTAACCTTAATAATTATCACTACCACTGATTTCAACTTTTTAAAAGTGCTTTGGGTTGTTAAGGGACGCTGTCATGGTTACTATTCATAATTTGTCTGAATTTGATGAGTGTTATATCTCCTGTTTAGTGTTATTACATGTTGAGTTAAATGTTATTACATATTGGATTGTTATTACATATGTACCACAGATTACCAATCTGTTGGCAGCGAAATAAAGTTGGTATTTTCACAGACAGAGTTAATATAGTCCCTCTATTTTTTGCATTTTCTCAAAAACTGTGAAACTTTTCTAAGTATTTTAGCTTTTGATTGAGCTAATTATCACTGCTTTTAAATATTTTACTTATTGCTTGCTTTCAGCAAAATATTTTACATGTTTGTCACCTGCAACGCATTTTGAAAACAGGTCACGTGTCATAAAATAATGTTTACATAGAAAACCATTATTTCACGCTAAAGTATGCAAATTAGTTATTATCCAGTACTTCCTTCTATTGGTAAATATATTGTCGCCGGCTCCAGAACAACAGTAAATATTGAAGCGGATTGTATATCTGTGGAGGAAAATCATTATTACGATTGTCAGAACTGTATTTATTTCGAACATTTGGAATCAGAATTTTCTTATCGAAGTGAAACTAATATCTCGGCGAGGACGGAACAAAAACCTGTGACTACGATGGAAGCGGTACCGGCGAAGCTTAGGCCGTTGACATCTGGAAGATTTGCTGCGGTCTCGACCGAAGACGTCAAAGCTCTCGTGAGGTTCAAAACAAACTAAAACACCGTTATGAAAACGCGTTCCGAAGTTTCTGTTTTCAAGGACTGGCTTCGGGCAATAACAAGGGAAACTCGTAGACTCGAGAGTATTTCCATCAGTCGAGCTTGACCCACGACCGTGACTTAAATCTTGCCAGATTTTACGTCAGCGTACGGAAACATAGCCACGAAGAGTATGAGCTAGATTCTGTACCCAGTTACCATAAATCAGTCGCCAACGAAGATCAACAACGGCAAATGAGTAATATTGAGTGGGGTTGATAACAAATTCAACCCATTAGCGATAGTGCAATACCAGTGTCAGCCATGGCAAAGACAAGTGCCTTTGGCCATGAAACGTCTTTGTTTGTGTAACTGTTTTTGTTGTCTTAGTCGAGATGGAAATACAGTGATGTGAACTCGGTAATATCAAATATCAAAAATTTGCATATGAATAGTAGAAAATTTCCCTTAGTCAATCAGTGAGCTCACAGCTAAAGAAAAGTTCATTATATTACCATGCCCTGTCCGTCGCATTTTTATTGGTCGAGCTGAACCATGTGACCGACCACAAATACGCAATAATGGTTTATTTATGTGCCCATGAATATGAATAATATCGTAAACATCGTAACTTTTGAGCTAAAACGTAAATTGTAATTTGTACAAAGATCATAATCAATCCCAAATAAAATGGAACACTTGTGGGCCACGTTTAGACACTTTTTTGAAAAAATCTCCCGATTTGCAAAATTTTACATCGCGCACTACTCACTGACAAGTTCTGGGGCCCCGTTGTCGTTTGCGTAGGAAATTTTCGTGAATTTTGACGGTTTTAGGGGTTCGATGATAATATAATGGAAATGGCAGACTCCGCGCTGACCATTAACGTTTATTTATGGGCACGGAGGAGAGGAAAGCCAAATTAACGGGCTCGGCAAGCCTCGCCCTGTAATTTTAGGCTTTCCTCTCGCCCTTGCCCATAAATAAACGTTAATGGTAAGCGCGTCGCCCGTTATTTCTGTACTGACAGCATATCAATGCGCACTATACAGAAGCTTTATGCAATCAGGCTGTGTCGCGATTAGCTGTTTTTCGACGGCGATCGACAAAATTGGGGAACATATGAAATAATAACAGAACCCTATGGCCTTCTGTAACGTTCCAAAGGTATTTCGCGAGGGATACAGTGTATTCTGCCGCCAGTACTTTTCCTCGCTTCGCTCGGATTCGCTCGGATAAATGATTTGTCACAATTTGCCCAGTGCATCGAATGTGATTTTATATGCCGATGATTCAAATCCATATGAAAAATTCAAGTCAGGACGATTTCGACAGGGCTGTTTGTTGGTGCTCAACATGGAAGCTCAAACTTAATGTTGACAAATGTTGCTGTATTACTTCTTCAAATAACACCAAAAAGTTTAATTTTGATCAGTCTATTGACATAGTTCCGATTGCACTATGTACATCTGTAAAGGACTTGGGCGTCATCTGTAGTAGCTCTACGGTCTTCTCTGAGCATATCGATAAGGCAGTCAAGAAAGCAATACCTATCAGCTTGGATTTTTAAAACGTTATTGCTAAGATTTCATGTTAAATCTTTATCTTTAAATCGCCCTAGTACGCAGCGGCCTTGAATACAGCTCTATTATCTGGAATCCATGGCAAAAGAATATTGTAGACAAGGTTGAACGGGTTCAAAAATCCATTAAGTATTTATGTTTTAAATTTGATATGCACTATTATTCCTAAGGATACCTAGGGTTATGCAAATTTTTCAATTTACCTTCTTTATACAATCGTAGGAACGTTTCCGACCTTAGCTTCCTGTACAAATGTGTACATTCTTGTAGTAAATAAATAAAATAAATAAGTAAGGACATGATAACGGTGGCAATGCATATCTACATTTTATTTTGTGTATTTATTGAAGACGTTTCTTAAGATCATTTGAAATTTAATTCCTTCCTGAGGGCGTTTTTATGGTAGCTGGCTGTTTGTTACTATTTTATGAAGTTTGTGGACCTAAATAATTATCACCATTTGATGGTGAAACTTGTGAATGGTTATTGGTTACTAAGGGGCGTGTCTACAGTTGCTGGTCGTATTTAGGTCATATTTTGCTTAATATTATATTCCACCTTTTATGTTCTTACATATAGGGTTAATTATTACATATTGGATTTAAATATTACATATTGGTTAATACATATTAGATGATACAGTATCCAATAGAAAACTATTGGATACTGCTTTCGGATGAGAAGATTTACAACGAAAAATTGAAAAGAAAAATCTCAGAAATTAATATATTGGAAGTTTATGCAAAGATTATGCATTAAAGTGGTGCTGCACATAACACAGCGTATATATATATATCAATTGGTTTTTTAAAGATTCATCAATTTTCCTTAATGTGTCAACCCAAGATTAAAATCTTGATTCGGTTCACCTTTCAGAAAGACAAGCAGTCGTAAATTGGGCGAGAAAGAGGTGTAAATTTATGTTAATTTATTCAAACCCGATTCTCTAACTTGTATCTAAAAGCAAAGTTTAAGACGAAGTGCAAATTTGAACGGAATGAGTTCAGGCAAACTATTCAACCTTGTCACTTTAGTCGTCCATCGTATACATATGTATAATGTGCCATTCAAAACGTCATCGTTTCGACTAAGTTAAGTTCAGCATAGCCCCGTCATTGTAGGTGTAGTGGGTGATATGTGAACTCAAACGTAAATCATTTTACAACGCCAAGGCTAAAAACTTTAGTTCCTGTAACATTCTTTGGAAATTACCTCAAGATATCGCCTGTCCTTACTGCTCCCAAAAGCGTCCCGAAGTCCAACCAGTAGGTAACGTTCATATCTTCATAAATAGTTATTATATTGCGAACCATGTAGCGAAAATCATCAAGTTGTTCAGAGGATAAATAACAAGGCATGTTGTAAGAGCGAGTTGAGTGTGGAAGGATCGAGAAGTGCAGAACTGATAGTATAGAAAAAATTAATCCCATCGATATTATAGCAAGTTTCCGTCTTGAACATATAATAGCGACGGAATGTGAGATTTTCTTCATATTTCGGTCTAAAAACATCCAGTCCTCTAGCTAAAGATAATCCCTTGTACGTAGTGATGTTGGCAAGATGAACTGTTCCTCCAAGTGAGCACTAAACGTCTCCCTTATCCTTTTTTGGACGTTCTTTCCCTTGCTAGTGTTGTAGTCGATAACGATGCGGCCTGTGAGCAGGAGAAAGTAAACATAATCAGAGTCAGTGTTTTTGATAGTTGTGGCAATATCTTCAGTGAACATTTGGAAGGTGTCTTTTAAAATTGCTTCTTCAGTGTATGTACATACCACAATGCAATGCGACAAAATGACTTTATGCCTGACAGGATATTGATCCTCGGGCCCTTTTCGATTAAGGTAGTGTGCACCTCGAAAGTGAAAGGCTTAAACTTTTGCCCAAAATTTCCTGATGGAAGTCTCAACTATTCTCTTACCAAATCAACAATAAACATCGGGGTTGACCGTCCAAAGTTTGGAACTAGCGATACCAATTCCCCAACATTTTGCGATATTTGAAATTCAAAATGGCCGTCATTCCTGCGTTAACTCCTTAGGAGAAAATTTAATTTTGGATTTTCGAAAAACTAAGATGGTGAAAGTTTTTCTTTCTCCAAGCGCTTTAAAATGGGCCCCACAAGTGGTAGATCAGAATTGTAGAAATTTGAGAGTCCGACTGTCTGTCCGCGAGGTACATTCTTCCTTAAGTGTTTAATTAATTACTTTTTCACTGATAAAACCTAAACCCAGTAAACAAAACATTTATAAGAAACTATCGCAAATATTACCCGTATGATCGTTTCTGAACTGGATTCCATCTGAACGTCTGAAATATCTGATATGGTATGGCTCCTGTTTGAGACGTCTATGCGTCTATTTTTTCAGAGCGACAAGTTTTTTAAAGTTCCATAAGCTGTATCTTTTGGGCTATTTTTTCAGAACTTTTGTTTTGTGGTTTCCCTACACTTTCTGCATTGAATCCCTAAACTGCAATTTGATGCCAAGTATTTAGCATATCAACATAACCTATATGAGTATAATCTCCATAGTTATTGTTGACAATTGTATTCAAGTCCGGACTAGAATTCGTTTGTATACAATAAACAATGATCACTACACACATACAAGCTGTGTTGACAAAAAGAATACTCGAAATTTTAGCATGACAAACCGATTAGGGTCAGACACGGTAGTTGATATACAGAAGCAGAATACTGAAAAACTTGCCACAAGTTACAGCTTATGTCCCTTTAACAAAGAATGTTTAAGAATGGACAATATGAAAACCCTTTAAAACGCTTTACTTTGGGAAAACAACGTAGCATTGGTTCTCATAATCATATTTTTTTTTATCTGCGAGTGATTTAAAACATGGTAGGGGAAAAGAACTTTATCCAAAATAGGTTGTTATTGTTGTTATTGACCAGGATTGTCTACCAAGACTCTTTTGAAACTGGTTTCCAGAGTGAACTTTCGTGTGTAATTCCACACGTACTTGAAAACGGTGATTTTCTTTTCTCTTCACATGATCACAAAACAGTTGTTGTTTTTGAGTTGTAACAACAGAAAGTAGAGAGAAGTGTCAGTTGTAAAATTGAATTCAGAATAGAATGTCGAGTTGTAAACTTGAATTCAGAAAAGTAAGAAAGAAAGTAGTTAATTTGTGCGAGGACAGTACACCACGGACGCTTCCACCTTTGCTTGTTCGTTGCTGTTCTCGTTAGTTCATAGTCACCTCACTGTGACATCTGACCAACTCATGGCTGATCCCGTTCAAACTACAGGCATTGGAACATCGCTGAGTTCGCTGTTCTGTGCACTCAATAAACATACAGATGTAAATCATAACGTCGGTTTGCCATACTAATTGAATAAATGGTAGGAATAGGTATATTCCTTCGTTTAACATGATAAACCGACCTTTAAGATTTATATTTTAGGCGCTTCAAATAAAAAAAATTATTTCACGTCCGTTCGCTGGTAGGTTTTGAGAGAAAATTAAGAAGACAAACACATTGTTAACACTATTACAAATAAAAATATTATGTTTCGAAATGAAACCAAATAAAAATTGAGCTTATGTTATAAAAAAAATACACTGTGTTTTGTCTGTGTTTGTTTTTTAACCTTGCCGGCTGGTACCTTTTAACCTTGCCGGCTGGTAGGTTTAAACCTTGCCGGCTGGTACCTTTTTCAAAAATCCGAGGACGGCAAACAAAGAATGTTCTTTAAATGGCCTTATATACAATATGTTCATTGAGTAAACCATAGACCCTCGAGAAAAAAGGGACAGGCAACTGCTGTGGTTTCTTTGTGCGATCTACCTTGGAATAGTATTAATTGCCAATCGGTGCCCGACAACAATACTTCGTACTTAACACTGAATCTCATTAACGATCAAACTGATGTTCTGAATATGTACACTTTGCTCTTGCATGGAACGTTCCGAGTAATGAAACAGAGAATTTTGAGGGTGTTTTTGGTACCAGTCATGGTGAATGTTCTGGTAACGATGAAGATCACATTTTAGATTCTAGCCGAAGCCAACAGGAAAACACCAGACGATAAAAACAGTGTACATTTAGCCATAGACGCTCCAAAAAACTCTTGCTAGGTATCGACATCTTAAGTTTACATTCCCTGCCATAAAAATCTCCGATAACAACAAACATTTACAAGTTAGACAGGTCTACACTTCCACAGTCCTGCGAAACGAAAATCTCACCTTTATTTCATCTGTCACGCAAAATTTGACGAAAATCAGGGTATACAAAAAATGACTACTCCATCGGAGCTCAAATACACGACCTCAAACAACAACATTTCAGTAGTTAACATACATACTTTACCGAATCATGGAGAACTCCTCGCACAGAAAATATTCCGACAGTTAAAAAACTGCAAAAACGAGGGAAAATTCGGAGATACACGGATGATTGCGGAATATAAACAACTCTGTGATGTCATCTGCTGTCAAGTCTGGAACTGCAGTGATATGTGTTTCGGATTTCTATTCGAAACTTTGTCACTTTACAGCAACATACTGACTCCCTGCAGACTTCTAGTTGCATCGAATCTCGCTACTAATATGTAAAAAATACTTTAAAACCATTCTGACGAATTATTCTCAAAACAGTTGTAACACTTTTCTTTCTAAAATTGGACTTGCGGGTTATCCGAAATAACTTGTAATCCGAAAACATTATTACCGTATACCCGCATGCACGTGTCTATGAACCGGACGTTGTGCAGTCGATCGAGTCCACAGGCGACCCAATAAGTTCTGAGTTTTTCACACTGTTTTCTCTATCATTTTCTCTTCTTTCTTCATGCTCTGAATGATCGGAATAAAAAAAAATAAATGGTTATATACCTATATACCTACTAGCCTCTGTGACTCTTTATTTATTTTACACTCCATTACAAGGACGTATATCTCTCATACACACATGCTGTAATTAATTAGTCAACACAACTAATTATGCTAATCCGTGGACTTATCAGAGGTTGGTCAACATCGGAAAGATAGTGATGTTAATGAAAAAGGGGAAGGTATGAAGATCTTGGGAAACATGTCCCGAGGACGTCCGTAAACCTAGTGGACGCTTATATATTCATGATATGCGCAAACAAACACTGCTCATTATTCAAAATAAACGGGAAGTTAGATTGAAAGGAACGCTCGAAACGCGCATGCTTTTCGTTGCCAAGCGCCAAATTCTAACATAACTAATTATGGTCCTGCTCCATGTAACAATGCCACCCAGAAAGTATCGACCGACCAAGCAAAAAGATCACCGGAGTGGCCGTTTCATGAGTTTTTCAACAAAATTATATAGATGTATGTTTCACGTCGTCGTTTTCTGGGAGTGTATATACCAAGTATAATTTACAAACCGCGTCGTGATTCAAGGCACAATGGTGACACATTAGCAACAGCACGCACTGGAGAATTTTTGCCAGCACTGTGAATTTTTTAAACCAGTCACCTTCATTTCTCTGCACTCGCTATTAAGTCCATGTCTACCGGTAACATCGTTATTTTCTGTCTCAAAGTACGTACCAGCAACAGGCCTTTGACGTCAAAGTCGGTTGTTTTCTGGTATACGGTAGCAACCAAGCTCATGACTAGAATGACATACGGCGTCAAAGAGTTAATCTCGCCGGTTACTTTTTTCGCCTAATAAAAGAGAGTCGGTCGCTACATGGAGCTAGTTTCTAGCTCCATGGTCGCTACTAGTCTAAGGAATTCATCAATTTTCAATCGCGCCTTATGCTGTTAGTGCACAAAATTCCCGAAAGAAGCGGCGCACGGGCTATAAAACTTCGTTTGTACTGTTAGGCTAGCCACAGTCCCTCTAGAGGGACTGTGGGCTAGCTTTGGGTCCATAGCTGTGGTGTTTTCGGACGGGATTTCTGCCTTTTACGGCTGGTTTTGACTTTAACGTCACCACCACAGCCATGGGAACGTCCATGTTCTGCCCGACAGCACGCTTGTCGCAACTTTGTTTGTCGATATTTCGAAAATTTTCCACCCAAATTAATTGCCAACACTCATCGACAACATGGTTATTAGGGGCCTACCACTACCAGAAATCCGCTCAAAAATCACCAAACTATCGCCGTTTTCCAGCTTTTTCCGACATGACTACTCGCAGACCGTTCTTTTTCTGGCGTACAAGCGATTGACGAGGCTCAGTGCAGCCCGTCACTAAAGTCACGTCAGCGGTGACCTCGCAACATCGAAACACAAACTGACATCACCGATGATGTCGGCCACTACGTTAAGAAGCCTGTGAGAATTTTTAGCAGCACTGTGAATTTTTTAAACCAGTCACCGTCATTTCTATTCACTCGCTATTATCTCCATGTCTGCCGGTAACATATCGTTATGGAGAAGTTTACCGGTACACGTAATTACGTTCCATCATCAGCTGATCAGTGATAACCGATAACCATACGTCGCGTACATGTAGAACATACGTTAGGAACGGCAAACAACACCTCTACACATACAAAATGTGGTCACAATTACGTGTAGTATTTTTTAGATATTCTTGATTATTTCCGACAAGAAACCTTGTAAACTATCATGGAAAACATCTTTGATATCATAATATTTCGTAGAGTTTGCACCAGCGTAAGAAGTACTTGCTATATGATTTCCTTACATGGACGAAATGTTGTTGTCTCATTCCACTTGTTATCTGACGCCGCCCCAAAGAGTTCTCCAAACCATATAAAAAACTGTATCAAAGAAAATCGGCTGATTTAATTCGAGGATACGAGCTAGAATATTCCTCATATAAAAATTAATGTTTCTTAAAACCATGTTAAAACTTAAACGAATTTCCAATGTTTGTGAGAAAAAATACAGCAAAATTATTATTACGGGCAGACCACCGTCCCTCCACCCCGGACGGTGGGCAGACAAAACCTTAGGAACACCACCCGATTGAGAGAACCACGTACACGAACTTTGACCCTATTCAAAATCAGACTTGTCCCTGGGAAATATGTTTACAAGTTTGCCCACATATAAACAACGTAAAGGTCAAAGGTTTCAACTTCCGACTTCCTGCTTTACGGACGTCCTCATGCCATGAACTGCAGGCAAGGCACTGGCAGGGTTTGCACTGTTCGCGACCATTTAAACGTTTGAAATTAGAGTAGCTGACTCTCCTCGGCCATCGAAATACATTGGCTGCAGTAGATTGTGGATAAATGGTCATGACTGGCCGCAATTTGGTAATTTCTGGACACATTTCAGGAGAGCTTCTTACCTTCCCGTTTTAGTAACCATTCATATCTTTCGCGATGTTGACCAACCCGTAAATCCCTGATAAGTCCACGGATTAGCATAATTAGTTGTGTTGACTAATTAGTTACAGCATGTGTGTATGAGAGATATATATCCTTGTAATGGAGTGTAAAATAAATAAAGAGTCACAGAGGCTAGGTTAGGTTATATAAACCATTTATTTTATTTATTCCGATCATTCAGAGCATGAAGAAAGAAGAGAAAATGATAGAGAAACAGTGTGGAAAAACTCAGAACTTATTGGGTCGCCTGTGTCGAGTCCAGCTTCATTCCGTCCCCGAACTCTTAATTATTCCAAGTAGGATCGAACGCTACTAATCCCATAGACCCTTTGTTCTCTATCGCAGTTGCCTGTCCCGTTTTTCTCAAGGGTCTACGAGTAAACATATATTTGAACCATGGACTTAGGAATGTCTCAAGCGCCTGTGGTTCCAATCGCGCGCATCAGTCACAACAGCCGACCTTTTGGAAAGAGGTTTACAAGCCCGAATAACCGTTTTTACAACAAGGCCGTTCCATCCTGAACGACAATTAAATCGTTTTCTCTAAATGAGTTCAACTGTGTTGTGTCTGGCAAAGTCAACAATCGTTAACAAGGTCGGATTACACAATTCACAGTCCCTCTATCCACCGGTCCGGTGGATAGAGGGACTGTGCACAATCCAACGGAAACTATTCAGTTGTGTAGCATCAAACAAATGAATCAGGTTTTGAAACACCTTATATCGATAAAAACTTACATATAATGAAATTTTAAATTGTAATAATGAAAAGAATGTTGGTCATGTAAATGGACTTTCGTTTGTGCATTCCATCATAATGGAATGCCATCCGCATCGCTGATTGGCCCGTGAGCAATGCCATCAACGGCATCAGACGAAGATTCACCGCTTTCTATGATAATGAGTTGCGTTATTACCAGAAACGTAGATTCGGTCAAAACGCGGCAAATTTCTTAAAAGTTTTCATTTTATCGTGAGATGGGTGTGTTTTTTGGACAGCAGAGAGCCTTGCTCATCGAACGAGGTATCTGAATGTAGGGTTTGTGTCTATTTTTCGACTAGAACGGGCGGTTTTATTTGCAGGCTGGACAAGTCCGTTTTACACCTTGGGGATAGTAAAAGTTTTGGAACGTCGGAACGTAGCCTAACGACACTAAACCTACCCAGTCCACATCACGCCTGTGGGTTAGAACATACAGTTCAGTGGGTAGTAGAAGACAAATTGCCAGGTGAAGAAAGTTTTCCCGCGTCCACTGATGCAAGAATCGTCACCAACGAACTTTGCGACACAAGTCATGGAGCTACCTCCATGCACAAGTGAAGTCACATGTCGAGTCAGGGAGCACACCTACACCACTGTTTATCTAACTAGCTTACTGAATCCTTGTCTATCACCATCACCATCTTCGTTGACGGAAATTTCTAGGACACCCCTTTTCGATTATCCTTGTAGTCAGCGAATGTACAAGCTGTAGGTGAGAGACGGTATCGTTGGCATTAGTTAAATATTCATGAAAAAAATGGAAGGTCTGTACGGGAATTTCCCTCAAAAACACCACTTTTAAAAATGCATCGACCCGTCTCTCGTCATTCAGAGTTAAAATTTGTTAGTGTTTACTTTAAACCGACACTACAAACATAGCAATTTTACATTCTGACATGGTCAGGAGTTTCTGACATGGTCACATATTGACAATACATGTACATTGGAGGTAGGAAGGGATTATACACGCTCTCGGGATCGTCACGTATTGTCTGGTATGATGTGTAACCACGTGGGTGGAGGGACGGTGGTGCAACTTACATTCCTTGACTTTCGATGCTACCTTCAACTGGCAGTTGACGAGGAAGAAGAATGATGTGAAAGTTGAAAGGAACCAACTATGAACATTTTTCTGGCCTTGACAAAGAAGTCAACTGCATATCTTCTACGTAATTTGTTGGACGTCGAGTTTCCCTGACCTAGACCCCACCCCGGCAGTGTAAAAACGCAGCTAATGTATATGCTATTCAGCAGATATATCGCTCTCAACGATTTACATCGCATTCTGCGCGTCTTCAACAGGCAAATTGTCATCTGTATTTCTTGGATAATGACTAGCATGTGAACATAATTCATTCCAAAACTTTTTGATGACTATCAATAACCTTTAAACTATTTGGGAACGTCAGCAACTACAAGAGGTATAGCTCTGCCAGGTATGTAAGGCAAGAGCAACTTCGACGAGGCATTCACTGTCATAACTGTTCCGCCCAATTTATTATCTGTATATCAAAGCCTCAGCTAACCGATAGCGTTGGGGTTTGCTTTCCGTTTGATATTGGCTAGTATGCGACCAAACCCCCCCCCCCCCCCAACACAAATAGTGCCGAGAGATGACCTTTGGAATACTTTTATGTATCACAGCAACTTCGACAATGCTGTTTTATAAAGAACGGTGAACATAATTATGGTCATCTTCCTTTATGGCTTGCTTACGCAAACCACAAGCAGGTATCTCAAAACGCAACCATTGCTGCTCTTCACCTATATTTAATGAATGTTGTAATGTATAGGAGTTTTTGGTGGACGCCTGAATAGCCCCGAGATATATTTTTACGAAAATTAAAGAAGAACCGTACACCCTCATTAGTATTGATGTTCCAAGCAAACGTTTGTAAAGCGGTCCAGAATGAAAGTACCTATGCGAGCA
The DNA here is from genome assembly GCF_041260155.1 of Ptychodera flava. Taxonomy (NCBI): domain Eukaryota; kingdom Metazoa; phylum Hemichordata; class Enteropneusta; family Ptychoderidae; genus Ptychodera; species Ptychodera flava. Next base: position 35,742,115 of record NC_091935.1, read on the forward strand.
ACTACATACGAAACAACAATGTAATTAGGCCTAATACATTACAATGCCCTTCAAAGTAATTAATACAAATATATTATTTCTAAACTAATACCATGATTTATACACAACTCCAGTCCCTGTCCGCTACCACATTCCAGGTCAGATTTGTACAAAAACACAGTTCGTCTAATGCCAATGATGCATTTTAAAGTCATTTCCGGTGAAGATTTACATTATAGTGTACTTTGCTTGTTCACTGGTGTTACGACAGCTCCGCCATTATCCATATTTTTTTTGTCATTTTGTTTTCACTTAACAAAGGCTATATATTGTTGTTGTTACGTGAAGGTTTACACCAAGTCATCCTCTAATCAACGTTCGTGTGATAGAGGGACCGTGGTGTGGTTGAGCGCCAAGAATCTTACACATTCACACCTTTTGCGTCGGGAACAATTCATTCAAAATTTGCGCAAAACTCCATTTTCAAGTTTAGTCATTTCAACGACGATGCCATTCTGGCAGACGTTTTAGTTTGGAAAGTCATTAGTTTTGGACAGTAGACCATCTCACACAAAAGACTGACAATACATGACATTATGTAGCCGACCTGCTGATCCAACGTTGTGACATGCGTCAAAATACTTATTGTCATCTCAGTATAGAGTCTGTAAAATGAAAGCTTACAGGAGCCCTGCTCAGCGAGATAATCAAAAACTTTTGCAATGCAATGCAGATTGACTGTAAAGGACCAAGCTATACGGAGACTACAACCTGTGTACCGAACAGGGCGCTTTGAGACTGTTTAGGAGAGCCTAATTTTGTTTACTTCTGGTAGTATGCGCCTCGATGTTGAAAGGCTTCAACTTTTGTTCAAAATTTCCGTAATTAAAGTATTTGTTCCCTTTAGTAAATCAAGAACGAAAATCACGGACCACCATGCACAATTTCGTACTAGAGATAGTCACCCAATATTTACTGGCTCTTGAAATTCACAGTGGCCGCCAACCCTGTGTTGACACTACAAGGAATGGCGAAAATTCATAGTTTCTCGAAATAAGCGGGTGAATGCTTTACTACACGATTGGAACCAATTTGGGATAATTGGATGGTGAAGTAATGTCGGTTTAATCTGCAAATCTAAGCTCATCTGCTTTTCTTTTTAAGTTACACACTTTTTTATGAGTAATCTTATTTTACGAGTAATTTGTAATATTGCAACATTCAGCTATAGGGCACCTCACAATTTTGAGAAATGTAAAAAAATATGAACATCCAATTATCCCAAATTAGTTCCAATGGTGTTCTCTGTGAGCTTCAGAGGGAACTTAAAACAGTGACTTACCAAAATGGTGTTGTTAGTAAAATATTGATAATCCAAGCATCCCTCCACGACACCACCTCTCAGAAGCTTTCACTGCGCTTGCGCGTAACGAAGTTTTCAGCTTCGGGTGAAAGTGACATCTAAAGTGTGTTTGTTGATCATTGAGTGTGTGAAAGTAATCAAACAACAACACTTTAGACAATAGCTTCATGAAACTCATTTAATTTCTTCTGAGATCAAACACTGTTAATCTGAAATAAATGTCAATAGTTGTGTCTGGCTTTTGAAGCCTGGCAAGACAATCTCAACTGTGAACAAGTTTGTAAAGTCTCCTTCTTTCGGGGAAAGGAAGTTTTTAAAATGCCTAACAGCAAATGGTGCCAAATAGTTTAAATACGCTGATTCAAGTTTGATTCGTTAAAATACATCGTATGAATCAGTGTATTGATGCTGTGTCTATGTTGTGTGAACTTTCTAACCAAAGATATGCCAATTAGTTTGATGTGCAGACCAACCTTGCTTTAGAACAAATGAACGACTTGACTATTATGGTGTATCACAGCTAGAATTTTTTCCTTTCGGCATGTTTAATGTATTCAATCTAAGAATAATAACAGTAAAAATAAAAGCCGTCATGACCTGTTGTGAACTCGTAAACTGGCAAGGCGACTTTGAAATCTCAGAAACAGAACGACAACTTGGCAGAGGTATGATGGGGCGCCGCCCCTGAGATGTCACTCAGGCAATTCCCTATTGCGACAAACGCGTACTAACATAACTAAGGTTGTTTTATCAGGATACAAAACGTCGATGCTTTCCACGTGACAATAAGGCATTATTTAGCGATAACAAAAAGGTAAAAACATTGTTAGTAATAAACAGTAACAGTGGCTGCTGACGTAATGTAATGATACCACACCCCATTTCTGAGGGACTGTACTACAACTGCTTAAAAGTGGCATAAAATGTTGATGATTATTCAGGATTTCAATGCAGTTGGGTACTTTTGTAAGTGTACAATAATGACAAAACATAACGTTTTTATCAGCAATATTCATAATCATAAATTTATTGATAACATCTTTTACACTTTTTGTTATGACCAAAATTGCCTTCTGGTTCTGGGTCTACTGTGTATTACAAGGAGTATGAACTAGCAAATGACGTTCAATTTATGTGCAGAGACACATCAAATTCACTGTGTACAAGCATCAGCGGTGGAACTGATCTACAATTTTTAGACGGCTTTGTAACTGTTGCATGCTACTAAGATGTAAGGCTTTAAAACTAACAGTATAATCAAATTATTTCTATACATTAACTTAGGTACAAACTTGCTGTAGCTGTTTGTTAGTCATCAAAAATTGTGTAGCAGCTTTCTTTGTTGGCAGTGTCTGTGAACAAAGCTGAATGTATGATGCGTTTTATAGACCTAACTGTGGGCATTTAGAGCTGCTGGTCTGGATATCTTCTTCAAATATAATAATACACGTATGACAAAATCACTAAAAATCGCCAATTTCTCCCTTCCTACGTACGATAAAAACAATGGCTCTATTAAAGAGATACAAATTCTAACATTTTTTTTACTAAAATTTCAGTGTATCCTTGTCCCACCCCGTCAAATCTCATTGTGCTTTTCACACAAATTTAAGCATGTGTCTGGCATATTCTATAAAACTTTTCCTGGCATCTCGTCCGACTTCAAATGTGACTGGTCCCCCGCCAAGCATGAACATGCCGTGAAAACCGTCATGGAAGTGTTCCCACTTCACAGTGATATTATTTTCCTCTAGTCTCTGCAAGTACAGGATTCCGTCGTCCCGCAGCATATCGAAGCCTGCAGTGAGGATGTAGGCCGGTGGCACCTGCTGGAGTTCGTGGTCCTCCGCCATGAGCGGAGCAAACGTCGGGTTTGTGATGATTCTATACAGTTGATTCGAGATGTGGGAGTCGTTCCTCATCCTTGGAGGGCTGT